>NC_141991.1:90434717-90734717 GCF_049901715.1 Pseudonaja textilis
CTAATTTCTAGAGACTTTTAATTTATTTCCCAATTATAGAGACATGCTGACAGCCTTATAAGAATTATTTTATCAGTAAAACTTAATAGAGATGGATGCTGTTTCGTTTAAGTTTACTGGCCTATACTGGTTCTACATAAACATCTGCTTTGCAGGCAAAGGCTATTAATTTGTCCTTACAACATCATTATGTTACTATCATTACACATTATTGATACTTTAAAAAATCTAAAAAGTACCCATGACCATTAATTTATATTATCCTTTGACATCCAGTTCTAGGCACATTTGTTGGGTGCAGCTGTATGTAGTAAACTGTTCCTAGAAAGATTTATTTAAGTTTACTGTCCTCTGTATGAAATTGCATCTTGATGGATAGTGCTTACTCATTTATACAGCTCTTTTTAAGTGCAAAGTACTTTACAATCCTTATCTTGTTTGCCCTTGGAATCACCCCTAAGATGTTGTTAGTCTCATTATGAATATGGAGGCTGAAAGAATGTGATTTGCTTAAGATTACTTACATGTTCATCTTTTTGCTGACATTAAAACCCATGTCCCTCTGTTTTTTTAAATTCAATTAGCTTCTGTAATCCTCACTGAATGTATTTGGCTATGTTTCTGAATAAGTCATGTCACATGTACTTACAGCCCTTAGGATCCATTTTGTACCAGTGTTTTTCAAAATCTCTAGTCTGGAAATAGTTGAAGTTTTCTCTAAGGAACTGCAAACATATTTTTTTTTCCTGTCTTCTTGGTGAAGCTAAAGTGACCATTTGTTTTACGGTAGAGATATAAAATATGTAATTGGGAACAGATCTTTTAAAGTTTGAATTGGCATAGGGTAGATTAGGACAATACGTATGTATGTATGTATGTATGTATGTATGTATGTATGTATGTATGAAATATATTATGGCCAGCCCTAGCGATAGCAATAGAAGTTAGGCTTATATACTGCCCCATATGCTTTACAGCACACTCTGGGTGGTTTACAATGCAAGCATTATTTGCATATTGCTCCCAACAATCTGGTTCTTCATTTTACCAACCTCAGAAGGATGGAAGGCTGAGTCAACCTCAAGCCCATCAGGATCACATGCCAGACTGTGGGCAAAGTTTTCCTGTAATACTGCAATTCAGCACTACACCTCTGGGCCTCCTTATTTTATATAAATAATACTGGAGAATTAACAATTAAAACAAAATAAGAGCAAAATAAAATACTACTAGTGATTAAAAAAATAAAGAACAAAAGCAGCAGCCAAGAATAGTCAAACATACAATAAATATAACTAGACAGCTCTGCTTCTAATTGACTTCATTAAATAGTAAGTTTTTTCATGCTTGAAATTTATTTAGAAGAAAAAAATTGGAATTTAAGGTAAATAGTTACATAAAAGCAACTATGTCTTTTTTTAGGCTTCTGTGTGACTACTTTAATGAGCGGACTTACAAAAGCAATCGTTTATCTATGTCTGTTTACCAACTGCATCTTCTCCCCCACAAATTAGATTTTTCATAATTATTTTAAAAGTCATGACTGCTTTAATAAGTAGCAAATAAATACTGTGTTTATGTGAAGTTTCATTCAGATTTTTTTAGAATATACTGAGCTTTACAAAACAATACAGGTTGGGTTTCAAAAACATAGAAATATAGAAATGAACTTTCCTAAGAATTCTCAAACATATTGGACAATTTACCTTTCTGGTTGGACTTACTGTAATTCATGAGGTTGCTCTTGAAGAATACTAGGAAACTTCAGCTTGTGTAAGATGTAGTGGTGCAAGCAATTATACATGTTTCTGGTAGAACACATGTTACCCCTCTGCTTTGCAAGCTGCACTGGCTATCAGTTTGTTTTCAGGTCCAGTTCAAAGTGATGCTTTTAACCTTTAAAGCCCTAAATGGCATGGAACTGGTTTATTTGATGGACTGATTCTTCCTGATTTGATCTATCCATCCACCAAATCCAATAGAGAATATCCTAGATCCATAATGGCACATTTTCCCCCACACATGTGTCCCGCCCCCACACATGCACCCCACCCCTTGCACATGCATGCGCTTCCCTTGTGTATGCATATGCATCCCCACACATATGCATGCATCCCTGTGCATGCGACCCCCCACGCATGCACCCTGCCCTCCCACACATGCGCAGCAGAAACCCCCAAACCAGATGGCCAATGGGAGGCACCGGTGTGCATGCATGGCAGAGCAGAGCTGGGACAACGGCTCATGTGCCCACAGAGAGGGCTCTGCGTGCCACCTCCGGCACATGTACCATAGGTTCACCATCACAGTCCTAAAGGTTCTGTTGTCTGGCCTTTGCTATGGTGCCCACATTATGGTATATTCTTCTCCACAAGATGAGGTTGTGTGCATCACATCTAAGTTTCCAGGGGATCCCTCAAGACTTACTAATACCATCAGATCAGGGCACATTAAGGACTACAAGACTAGTGAGATGGCTCCATTATTATTAACTTGCTACTGTTTTTAACTTATTTTTTTTACAGTTTTGAATGCTTAATATAATTATTTCAAGTATTCATTGATTGTTTGATCTTTGTTGTATGCCACCCAGATTCACATATTTGTGAAATGAGCAACAATGTAAATTGGACAAATAAATAAATAAAATTGTTGACTTTGGAATACTACAGAATATACAATTAAATATATACCTGCTGTAGCTTAAAATATAGTATCCTCAGTAGTATTTGTTCATGAGTTGCTTTTCATGAAGTGAAAAGTAATGAAAAGTGGAGAAATAGTTATGAAAACTAGAGAAATCAGATTTTTTGTTAAATAGGCCCAATCCTTTTTTGTGTCAGTAAGATAGCATCTGAAAAATTAGTGTGGGTGTTGGTTTTTATTTTATGGCAAAGGTGCATTAAATTCCCAGCAATTTTTTTCACCCTTCTGTCAACATGCAAAGGATATGGTGATGGTTCCATCAGCACATTTTACTTCCTGAGCCAAATTAGAGCATACACTTGCTCTGTTTTTGACTTAAACCTTCTGGAAGTTGGCCTCTGACCGAATCTTTTTATTTAATTTTTTTGCCTCGTCTTATCAATTGGCTAGGCTAACCAAAATCCTCTTAGGCTTAGAAACCATGAGAACATTCTTTGACTTATAAACTTGAGTAATTTGTTCCCCATACTATGTGTAATCAACAAGCCTGGGAAAGGGGAAAAAACCTATTTATGGGTTGCTTTGAGTATAATTCATCTAAGTTCCCCCATTTTGATACAGAAATATATTCCTCTTAAATATAGCATGAGGTTTTAAGTTTTGGCATATAGTAGTACTCAGCCCTTATAATGTATTGTATCTCAAATCTATGGAATTAAAGCCTAAACACTGACTCTTACAAACTCTTACAAGGAACAATGGGATTTTTTTTAATCTGATGTTATTCCTAAAAAAATTAAACAAAAGGAGTTAAAATAAAAATCACTCTCTTCTGATTGAGCAAGTAGGATTTGTTCAGATATCTGCCTAGCATGAAGTTTATTATCACATTTTCATGCTATCATGCTATGTCCATTATAGTTCTTGTTCAAAGCATCAGGCATTTTATCTTACAAGAATTAGAAACAGGCTTGCTAGAATTTCAATAAGAATGCATAGCGTGAAGGAAAGCAGGCTGTGATGTATTTATATGAACAAAACAATTGAAGGTATCTCACAGGGAGAGAAGGAATGAAACTGTCCCATTTTTCTAGAAACACTTGTTTCTTTCCTATGATTAATTGATTTGGGACATACTATTTTGGAGTCTAATGCTTACGGACTTCGCTTACCTCTTAAATAATTTTTTTACCTTTACAAGTGTATGTTGGTAAACCTTTGTTACAGAAGCTTTTTTCAAGCTCTGATTCAACCCTCTTTTGTAGAGGATGCATTTTATCTGTCTGCAGCATGTAATTTATACTCTGCAACATGTAGTCTTGGCTGGTTTCAGAAAGCTAAGCAGAATCAGGTCAAATTAGATCATGGATGATATGAATGGATGTTAGGCTAGACTGCAAAGGTGGAGGAAAAAACATTCTGCAGGAAGACTGTTGCAAACCAATTCTCCAGTGCTGCCAAGAAAATGACATGAAAGTATCCATTAAATCCTCAAGACTTCTGTACATTATGTCCTACATTACTGTCTTGTTTACCTGGTTTTTCTTTCCTTTATGCAAAATGAAGTGGAGTGAATGGTACCAGCAATGATTTGATATTGCTAGTACTTCCTTGACAGGAATGGCTTTATGTAAGACAGCCCTTCTGGGTTTTTTTTGTTTTTTTTGTTTCTGATGACATTATCTGGTCCATGGTAATTTTTCCTTAGTCGATTTTTTTTTCTGAAACTGTAGGCAGCATGTGGGAAGGCAACAGATGCTGTCATACTGTCAGATGGGAAAGACAGGGAAGAAATTTTCCTATGATTAAATTGCATGTGGTGCAATTAACACACTCTCCAAGCTAAGGTTGTGTCCAAAGCCAAGGACAAAGGCAAGGGGGTTGAGTTCTTTGTCCTACACTGCCCCATCTTTTTGTTCCTCATCTGTGCAGCTTAATCAACTATTTCCTCCCTTGATCAAACCAATTTGGCATAGTGAAATTTGAGCAAGTTTGCAACTGTGGTTTGAAGGGCAATTATAATTTACTAGTTCAGATTTTTTTTTTTAAGTAATAATTTGATGAAATGAAGAAGCATTTGATCAAGGCATGCATATCAAGAAAAGGGGGTGATTAAGATTCTGTCTTATTTCTGATTCTTCAAAATTTTATTTGAATTCTAACTTTATTGTGAGACTGTTGTATTTTGGGAGGCCTGCAAATAAACTTTTCTACCAGACAATGTGAACTCATCCAGTGAACAAAATCTTGAAAAAAATTAAACAGGAGACTTGACAGTAGTTTGACATTAAATGGCTTATAGTGTTTATATCTAATCACTAGTTAAAATGTGTGTGCATGCGCATGTGCCTGCCAAATAAAAATATTCTTTTGGCTGAACATAAGCCTGAAAAATAAAACACACAAAAATATCTAGTTTGATGTATTGGAGACTGTAGATATAAACCTGTGTCCACAAAACTGAAAATCTGTTTTGAGTTCAATAGAACAAAACGTAAAACATCAAGAAACTATCTGATATAGTTGTTAAGGTGCTGAGTCAGGATGGGGAGACTCAGGTTCAAGTCTGGCCTCAAGCTATAGAAGCTCAATTAGATGACTTTGGCCAATCAGTCATTCTTTGCTCAACAGTGTTAGATAATTATTGTTGGGAGGAAAATGTGGTTGGTGCTATGAATGCCACCTTAAGAGCTTGAAAGAAAAATAGGATATAATGGATAATACAATAAAAGAATAAAGAACAGTACTCAAATCAGTCAGAACACCCAAAATGATTCTGCTTGAAACAGGCTAGTTTTTCTTTCCTCTTGGCATATATGGGTTTTGTTCCCTAGTTGGAACACTGGAAAATCTTGTTATGAGATCAGAATATTTTTAGATCAAAACATCTGGCACATCACCCCCTGAGAGACTAAAAGAAAAGAACGCCCATTTCTTTTACGAGCTTATTCATTGTGTTCACAATAGGAATGATATAATAATAGTACCCAAGGCAACCATATAGTTTCTATCTGCTGTAGATATAATTTATTATTGTTTACTTTTATTATGATAAAACAATTTATATTATTTTTACTGTTTGAGATAGTCACATGCTACCACATGCAAAGTTAAGACTCGTTTTCTTGGGTTTATAAATATAGGCGGTGCATGAGCTCAAGGACAACCTGTTAAGTTGTAATTATTTAGTTTTTTTTTTAAAGGCAGTTTTAGATATCTGACTTTTAATTGATTTGCTGTAGAAAAATTAATTTATAAAAGAAAAGAAATGAAGAGTGAATTAACTCAATCATCCTGAAGAGATAGTAATAGATTACATGTATAGCTAGAATGTATATTTATCTTTCCCTCCCTCCCTCCCACCATAATATGGATCTTGGAGGAGGAGGATGAAAAGAAGGGGGAGGAGGATGTGCTTAGAAGGATGTTTACTTCTCTGAATCTTATATCATTCATCACTGTCCTTGTAATAGTAAGAACATAGTAGTAAGTAATGCAAGTGAAGCAGAGTTAGAATCATATTCTCAATATCACTGCCTACCGCATTCTTAAATCCAACATTAGAGTTGGTCATTCCTCTTTTGAATTTTCCTGTGCAGTACAGATACATCAATGTTGCTGAAGCTCCTGATTTTTCATTTTTTCCTAACTTAGATTCTTTCAGCCCATTGCATCATTTAGTACAACATTCTGACCCACTCTTCATCAAGCCGGAATCGACTTTGCTGTCTGGAAATGATAGGAACTGAAATCCAAAACATATGGAGATCATCAGATTCTGATGGATGAAGTGGGAATTATTTAATCTCTATACCAACATAGTTATTATTGATAAGGCTTAAAGTGATTTAAATGTCAAAATTTTTCGCTTTATAACATTATGTTATTTTGTAAAAGGGAATAAAATATTGAGGCTTGATGTTTTCCCAAATCATACTGTAAATTGTATGGTAGGGAAGGAATTTTTTTTCTTCTTCCAAGATTTAATTAAACACTACAGATGAGTGGTGCTCCCACATTCATCTCTAGTAAAAGCCAGAATGATTTCAATACCAGAAATACTGTGTTTGTGTGTGTGTTTGTGTACATGTGTGTATCTATCTTGCTGAAACATAATGTGCAATAAAGATTCTCCACTCTGAAATTAATGTACAGTTAGTTCTTTACATAACCAGAATTTCTGTTGTTAAGAAAGGCAGTTATTAAGTGAGTCACACCCTATTTTATGACTTTTTTGCCCTGTGTATTAACCAAATCACTGCAGTTGTTTAATGAATTATACAAGTTATACAGTCATACAATTAAGCAACTCCAACTTTCCCCATTGACTTTGCTTCTTAAAAGCTGGTTGGGAAGGTTGCAACTGTTGTAAACACACAACTATATAAACATAGTACAACCAAATATTCCAGAATAGAGGTAAGCAGTTATATTCCACTGTAGCTAAGTCATATTTAAGGGTGGGGTAGAAATGTCTAAATTTTTTATTAAGCACTATTTAAGGGTGTGGTAGAAATGTCCAAATTTATTATGGTTCATTCTTTGCCTTTTTTGTTATGGTAATGTAACGTAGCTTAGAGTTTCCAAATGTACAATACTAAAGCAGTCAGTTCTTAGAAAAATGATCATCTGAGAAAACTAGCTAGCCATTATAAAAGTAATAATAAGTATCTGGAATTTGATTGATCATAATAAAAAAAAGCCTAATACACAATAGAGATTATAGAAAATATTGCTTATATATATATATATTGAAATATTGCAAAGGGTTAAAGAAAATAAATCTAGATTTTTCAAAGGCTAACAGTTTTAGATTCTAAGTCTAGACAGTCAAATAGTTGTAATTTTCAGGCATTATGTTAAAATAAAAAAATGTAATGACTCTAAGGATGGAATCAGAACAGTACAGTATTTTGGCAAATACCTAATTCTAATTCCTTGATTCCCAAGATGAAATAAATGGAGGGAAAGCTCACTTGGAAGAAGGATATGGTAATTTCCTCTTGTTTACCCAAATTCTTTCTAGTCTAAATTCTTCTTCAGTGATTTCCTTTGTCTACTTTAAGACCCAATTGAGGTCCCTAGTAGTTTCTCCAGGAAGATGCCATATCATTTCTCTACTTATGAACCAAGTTCTCTTATGAACCAAGATTTGTTCTAGACATCAGCAACAGATAAAGTTCCTATGCTGTGTTCTAACTACTCTTAAAAAGAAAAAGATCTACAAACAGAATGGATTCAATGAACACAACCACTAACCGGTTCTCATTCTTTCAAGGGAGAGATTGCATTAATTTCCTCTGTCCAGTTTCTTCATGGAGCCTTCATCTCTCCTGCATGGTTAGCTCTCAAACTCTTTCATGCAGCTTGGTCAACAAAATTGAAAATTATTGTTTGTGGGTCTTCATACTTTGGTCTTCTCAATAAAGGTATAATCTCATGGTGACTGATATAGGTATATATATTATCCAGCTGCTTAAAATATACATGGAAGCAAAGTGTGGCTATTTATCACACATGAGATTTAAGTACTAATCCAGATCAGGAATACATCCAAAGTTGGTCTGGTTGTCTAGTTTTTCTTCAAACTTCTGTGGAATGAGGAATGAATCAGGGTGGGGGTGAGGGGGGGGTGGAGGAAGGGGTGAAAATCATTAATCCGTTTACTTAAAACTAAAACTGCATTTTATTTCACTGTAAAAACATTAGAAGTAACAAAAGAATTTATGACTGGATTAGATAAGTGGGGTTGACACAAAATAATACTTATCTATTTCCATAGTGTCTTTGAAACTTTCATGTGACTTTTTTATTTATAATTTTAAGGGTAATTACATTGAGTTTACCATCAATATGCCATCTAATTATGATCAGGTATAGTTTTCCTAGTTAATGTAGGCAACTTGTTCAGTGCACTGGACCACAAAGACTGGATGTCATGAATAATATGTTACCACATTTGTATGTAATTTGTGTAATTTACCCTGTAAAATTTGTCAATTTTCTGCCAAGTTGTTCAGTATCTTCTGGTTTTGATTGTTAATGAAAAACTAATAATATGCTTTTGGCTTGTGACCCAGTAACATTTTGATTGCATAAAATGGAACAGGGAAACCTGTTATAATTTGTGAAATAACATTGTAGGACTTCAAGAAGCACTCTACTGATTTGGCAAAGCCTTTTTGAATCCTGAATTCTATGAATGCTTAGGGAAAGTCTATAATAATTCACAAGCAACATTAGGATCTTGTTTGCCAGCAACTTTCTCATTTTATATTTCTTGAAGTACTGTAGTATAGCATCTACACAATCACTTCTGTTATAATCACAATAGATGTATTTAGATTTATTTATAGTTTTCCTTTCTTCATCTTAGTTTTTATTGCCAACAATCTACAGTATGTTCACTACTCTCTGAAAGACATTTCTAGACTATTCAAGAGCTTCGTCAGATTTTGTAATCTTGGACTTTTGTGAAATTAAAGGAATGAGGGTTCTACATAATTCATTCACTGAACTGGATGTGATGTTATGGTTATGTCCTTTGGTTTAGAAATCCCCAAAGATAGGATTTCTCTTCTGCTGAGGAAAAGACCTCGGTCTCATTTATCAGAATCTTAATATATATATAAAATCTGAAAGTTGGATATCAAGTTGAGACAATCAAGGCCTAAGAGAAGAGGACGAAGAAAGAGAAAAATCACAAGGCTGAACTACATTTCTAACTTCTCTTAACCAAGAATATATGGAATATAATCTACCGTGTAGTCTATGAAATGTCCTGCTAGATTTTCTGTTATCTAGATAAAATTTCAAGTTTTTGTTCAGCCTGTGGGATAATATAAATATTTGATGTTAAAAGCACAAAATTGAATAGCAATAGAACTCTAATCATTTGGTTCTGCTTTCCAACCAAAATCATGAAATGTGAAATGCACCACTTTGAATATAATTTATGAAGTTAATAATGCATAAAAATATAGCTTCAGGAAGAAATTTAGATGAAATCCTTGCTGACTTGCTAATAAAGGAATTCTTAACAGAAGGAGAAGCATATATAATTTTACCAGTATTTTGAATGGTCGGACATTTTCAACATCATTTGAGCAATATTGAATAATCCACTATCTTGGCTGTAAAATTGCTACCATTCTTTCAGAAAACAGCAAATATGAAGATACCAAAACTCTTCTTTGCTTCATTTAGTAGATAAAATAATTGGATTTTTTCCAAATCCAGCACCCAAATTTGGAATTAATCTGAATCAATAAATTTATGTTAAGGGATATTAATATTAAACATTCAATGTTACCTCTAGGATGGGAAGAGCCTGCTTTCAATTTTTGTAACAGTGAATGTTTTTATTAGGATTCTTTATTCAATGTCCTGGGGGCAAACTATGAAAGCAGGGTTTTCCAGTTGTGTTAATTGGTCTGTGTTCATTATTTGTTCTTAAAACAAGCAATCTCTGGTGGAGGACATTTAATGTTTCTATCTTATGACTGCTTCTATCCTACAAACATTGATTGATTGATTGATTGTTCAGCTCTCTCAAAATAAATGATTCTGGATGGTATACAATAATTGTATCCATTCTATGCCATTTTCATAATAATAGCAGAAGCAAACAAACAAGCAAAAATCATTCAGAAACAGATAATATGGTATATAAAGAAGTTGGTAGAGTTTTTAATCTCAGTTATTCTGCAATAACTCTCTCTCTCTCTCTCTCTCTCTCTCTCTCTCTCTCTCTCTCTGTATGATATATTTATATACCTTATTTATTTAACAAATTAATATTCTCTTACTGAAGTTATGGACTGAAGTAATCATTTTACAAAGAATTGCAGTACATTCAAAATGTACCATCAACTCCTCATCTGAACATAGCATAGTTGTGTCCTGTACAAAATCTTTTGATTAAGTAAGTGGATTATCCCTGCTTGTCTGTGGTCTATTTGTGCAATACTGTATAAATATTTACAAGAGTGGGCTGTTTACGTTTATGCTATTCACAAGGATGCCAGGAGGTGGAGCTAGTTGATGTATGTAACATCAAATGCATGGCTATTTTATATGTTCTGTTCAGATGATGGGAAGATGTGAAGAACTCTCAATAGAATTTCTTTCTATTTAGGCATAGATGTGGGGTATTTTTTAATTGGCTAAAATATGATAGAATCAGTTTGGTCTAGGGATTAGGACATTGGAATAGAAGCAGGGAGCCTGAGTTCTAGATCTGCTTTAGGCATGGAACCCAGTAAAGAAGGCAGAGAGGACAGAAATAGTCCATGTAGGCTCCAGGCGTCAAGACTGATTTGAAAGCATGAAAACTGAAATGAAATAAGAGTAATTAACTGTAATACAGATGATGTTTTTTATAAGAATTTTGTGCATACACTGTATTAATTACTGTCAGGATGACATTTTGAATTTACAGTGTTTTTTATTGTGCTGGTTGGTGGAACTGTACTTAATGAAGAAAAATCAGTGTGTTCATTTCTAAACCACTTATTGCTAAATATAATCTAAATAATAAAACACTGTTTCTGGATATGAATGTCTGATCTTCATTACTACTTCCTAGTAATACCCTGGTTTGGAGTGATATTTCTTATTTGGGGAACCCAGATTCTAGCATCTGGAACTAATTTAATGTTGGAATTTAGGGGTTGTGTCTTAATCTTTTTCCACATAATAGTTATATACTGAATATTTGTGGTATTAGTTATATTATAAATTTTAATTTGAGCATGTGTACGTAGTTAATACTTTGGACATTAGCCAATAGTTTCATTCAGCAGGATATGCATAACTTTTTTTTAAAAAATGGGAATGAACTGGTATTGTGGAGTAAAAGAGATAAGAACACAAGGAGTTCCACCCTAAAAGATTTGTAAGGAAGTCTGATTTACTAGGTGGTTGTTTTCCTTCCCCACTTCTGCATCTGGGTAAAAAAAGAAATTTGTTCTCCTTCAAAGCTCAGATGTTTTCTGTGAAGATGATGCAGGCCAGGTGTATTTAACACATAAGTCATATCATCACTGACCCATAAGAAACCCATTGCTAATGTAAACTGAATTTCCCTGCCCCCATCTGCATCTATATTATGTTCAGTACTCTACAAAATAAGTAGATAAAGATAAAGAATTGTATTACCAAAATGAATGATGGTCAACAACTGTGCTGTCCCAGCCAGTCTATGGGAATTGGATAGTTACTTAGGAATTATGAGCTGTCCCCTTAAGGGAATGCATCATGGTAAATGTAGTTAAAGGTATCTTGGGAAATGTAGTTCATGTCACACGGCCACATCTATCATCCTGATTGGTCATTGAATTGGTAAGTTGGGGGAGGTTTCCTCATTCTTGCCTGGACTCATGAACTGATAGTAGCTTCCTTCTTTTCGCTACAAGATGGGTTTGGAGATAACCATCTTTTACCTGCAAGGCTGATATACAAAGGATTGGTCATTATAGAAGAACTTCATAACAAATGTGAGTTATGAAGGTACCTGATGTACCAATAAATGTACTTTGTTATGGATGTTTTGTGGAATTTATCTATCTGCATCTGCACAGCTACAAATCTACCTCTGTGCAAGAGACAGAAAAACAACACAGGGTGAGAAATATGGTGACATGAAACTACAGCATCTCTCCTTTTCCTTACTCAGTTTAGCTAAATTTATCATACTCTAGAGAGCAGCAACATCCACAAGAGGCACAGGGAAGAGGTGATTGATGAAAGTGGCACAAAGTCCACCCCTTTCTGGATTGGTGTTCTGGCATGGGAGGGGGAGACGGGATGGTTTTGTGCAAGGGGCAAAGTGTGTTCATGCACACAGCTTCATTTCTGTGAGCAGCAAGTGCCAGCACCTGCTGTTTACAAGTGGGGCTGTAAGTGCCTGCACCCGCTGCTCATATGAGTATCTCATACGAGATTGTGAGCATCTACAAGCAACGTGCTCGAGGGAGGTAAGCTGCATATGCACATACGCCTGTGCCGGTCCACCACTGATGCAGCTTGGTTGTGAATAAGCATGGCCTGGTAGTGGGTCTAGGCCCACAGGTTGGGGACTCCTGTTCTAATCTGAACCCCTCCTCTGGCAGGAAACCCCATACCTCAGGCAATCTTTTCTTTAAAACTTCCAATGTTGGAGTACCCACAACTTCTGGAGGTAAGCCATTCCATTGATTAATTGTTTTAACTGTCAGGAAATTTCTCCATAGTTCTAGGTTGCTTCTCTCATTGATTTGATTCTATCCGTTGCTTCTTGTCCTAGCGCAGGGGTGGGATTCAGATGTCTTAACAACCAGTTCTGTGGGTGTGGCTTAATTTGTGGGTATAGCTTGATGATCATGTGACTGGGTAGGTGTGGCTTGCTGGCTGGGCATGGCTTGGTCGTCACATGACTGGCTGGGCGTGGCTTGGTCATCATGTGACTGGTTGGGCATGGCCAACTCAATGTCACTCACGTCAAGGGGTGCCTCAACTGTCCCCTCCCCTCCAAGCCATTCCTTGTCACACCCACCCTCAACTTATCTATAGTTCTGTAAAAATGTTAACCTTTTTTTTTACTTTATTATTTACGTACTATAGATGTATTTTCATGGACCACTAAAAGGAGGAAATGGCTCACATGCTTTGCTCAGGAGTGTGATAGGCAACAGGCTTTTAAGGGGTTGCCAGAAAGAGGGGGGTGGGCAATGTATTTTTCAAAGCACCAGAAGGCAAACAAGAAGCAATGGATGGAAACTGAACAAAGAGAGAAGCAAACTAAGACTAAGGTGAAACTTCCTGGCAGTGAGAACAATTAACCAGTGGAACTGCTTGCCACCAGAAGTTCTGGGTGCTCACACTGGAGGTTTTTAAGAAAAGACTGGACAGCCATTTCTCTAGAATGGTATAGGGTTCCCCTCAAGGTCCCTTCTACGTGTTATTCTATTATTCTGACACCTTTCCCAGGACCTCTACTCAGAGTTTGTCATACTCAGTTTTCCTACCTGAGCAGGGGTTGGACTAGAAGACCTCCAAAGTCCCTTTCAACTCTGTTAAACACACATGTATTTATACTCTGGACTATAGATATGTAAAACCTGAAAAATACCTGGGTAAAAGAAAGGCAGTAAAATCACTTTAGGTGTACGGAGAGTATAAAATATTAATATATGATAAATATTGGAACAATTAAAAATAATAGCACAGAATTTTCTCTCCCCCCCCACCCTTCCTTTGTATTTTTTTTTCTCTCTCTTTCTTTTTCCCCCTTCCTCTTTCTTTCTCTCCCTTACTCTTTATTTTTTGCTCTTTCTTTCTCTCCTTCCCTTTCTTTCTTTCTATCTATCTTTCTTTCTTTGTTTCTCTCTTTCTTTCTCTCTCTCTTTTTTCTCTCCTTTCCCCTTTCTGGCTTTCTTTCTGGCTTTCTTTCTGGCTTTCTTTCTTTCTTTCTTTCTTTCTTTCTTTCTTTCTTTCTTTCTTTCTTTCTTTCTTTCTTTCTTTCTTTCTTTCTTTTTCTCTTTCTGTCTCTTCCTTCCATCCTCCTTTCTTTGTCTATCCTTTTTCTTGCTTTCTCTTCCTTTCTCTCTCCCTTTTTCTTTATTTCCCTTTTCTTTCTTTGTCTCTTCCGTCTCTCTTTCTGTCTCCCCTCTCTCTTTCCCCCCTCTCTCTTCTCTCATTCTCTTTCCCTCTCTCCCTCTCTCTTCCCCCTCTCTTTCTTTCTCTCCCTTTTTCTTTCTTTTTCTTGTCCCTCCCCCCCACACACCTTATTAGGGACAAACTAAATGATCAGGCAGCTCAAGTCAGCACCGGGCATCAAGAAAAGGAAAAAAAGTACCTCCACGCACCATCCCGAGACATCACAAAACACATCTGTGGGTGGCAGAGGCAGCGATCCTGGCTCTGGGGGAGGGGGCCTCATGTAAACGGCTGCAGTGCACTTTGCATGCCCACCCCTGGGACATCACAAAACACATCCGCGGGTGGCAGAGGCAGTGATCCTGTCTCTGGGGGCCTCATATAAGGGGCTGCAGGGACGCTTTGCACGCCTGCCCCGGGACATCGCAAAACACATCTGCGGGTGGCAGAGGCAGTGATCCTGGCTCTGGGGGCCTCATGTAAAGGGCTGCAGGGATGCTTTGCACACCTGCCCCGGGACATTGCAAAACAAATCCGCGGATGGCAGAGGCAGCAATCCTGGCTCTGAGGGCCTCATGTAAGGGGCTACAGTGGCACTTTGCATGGCCACCCCGGGACATCGCAAAACACATCCATGGATGGCAGAGGCAGCGATCTTGGTTCTGGGGGCCTCATATAAGTGGCTGCAGTGGCACTTTCCCAGCAATAGCAGGTAAAATAAGCAATCCGGGGCCAATACAAGCTTCTCCATTGTTCTTTCCAGCTGGGAGAGTGAGAGCACCTCTCCTGGCAAAGCAAGAAGCCTGAAAGTCCCCCTCTTGAAGGAGAAGCAGCTCTGTTGAATCCTGCTTCTTTCTGCTGCCTGGGAATCCATTCGATGAGAGGGGAACTTTCAGGCTTCTCACTTTGCTGGGAGAGAGGTGCTCTTGCTCTCTCAGCTGGAAAGAACAATGGAGAAGTTTGTGTCTGCTCCAGACTGCTTCTCTTTCCTACTCTTGAGGAGTTTCTTCCCGCACGTGTCCAACCTCCTGGACCCACCATAGCCACTGGTCACGAGAGTGGGGGGGAGGACGGAGGAGGAGAAAGGTCGCCCAAAGGACCTGGCTGAACAACGATTGCCAGCTGTGATGGAAGCATCTCTTCGGGTGACCCTTCTCTTCATCCTCTCCTCCCTCTTGTGACAGGTGGCTGTGGTGGTGGTACAGCAAAACAAAAGGAAAGAGGTGGAAGCGGCAATGCAACAGGGCTGTGGAGCAACCCCCCCAGGCCCTGTCAAAGTACAGTACTTCTATGGGTGGTGGTGGTGACGGTGGCAAAATGAAAGGAAGCGGGGGGAGGCAGCAGAGTTGCTGTGGCAATGGCGCTTCTTATTACATAGTAGGGAGAGCCCCGGAGAGGGCCGCAGGAGGCCCGGAGAGCCCCAGAGATAGCTGGGGGGGGGGGGGCTATGGGAGGCCTGGGGACAGTGGGGGAAGGGCTAGCTCAACTTGCAGGTTTACCTGTGAGCAGGCAGATTGGTGAAGGGGCTCTTGTCGCAGTGAAAGCCAGGCAGCAGTGGTTGCCCTGGTGGGTGAGCAGAAGCTGGCTGCAGGCATGTTGCACATGGACACAATGTTGTGCATGTGTGATAGGTATTCACTGGGTAGGGAGTGGAGAAGCAGGCGGAGAGGGGCAGGGCAAGCCAGAGTCCCGATTTACCAGTTCTCCGAACTACTGGGAACCGTAAATATCGGTAGAATCCCACCCCTGTCCTAGCGGCTTTGGAGAGTAGTATAAAAATTTGACAGACCACTTATTTGAACCTCCTGCCCTCCTGCCTTCCCTCTGAGACAGAGAGAGAGCAATATCAACAAGGTGTTAGGCTGTATGTAGAAAGTGTTTGGCATGTGACTTCACCTGAAAAGCAAATGAAATTAATCTGAAAAATAGAAGCAAAAATTAGATACTTCTGAGTGGCTAAGAAAATAATATCTAGACTTTTAAGAATGAGGTTTATTTTCCAGAACAATTTCTTCACAATTTTAGGCTTGCTTTGTGGAAAAACTACTTTGTGTTTCTCTTCTGTGTAAATTACAAACAGAGAAGGGAATAATAGTGCACAGGGAATGTGATCCTGTGGTATTTCTTTTAACTCTTTCAGCAATTTTCATCACTGCAACCATGATACTTACATGGACTTTGTGCACTCTATTTTAGTACTTAGCCTGTCATTTCTAGAAGCTGTTTCAGAGATTACTCGATTATGATGATATTGCAGTTCCTCAAGTACATTAAAATTATTTTGCCTCAATGTACCTTTTGAATTCCTTTCTTGAATTCCTTTTCTGTGTATGCTTTTTGAGAGGAGGTGTCTTTTTAATATTGATACTGAGTTAGTTTTTGTTTTATTATTATAGCTTTTTTGCTGATAATTCCACCCAGAAAATATTTGGTCATGGAATCAATTATATCTAGAGTAAGTAAGTATATAGATAGCACCATAGAGGCATTGGCAAATGACACCCTGGTTGAAGTTTTTTTGTCCCCAAAACCTTACCTAAATGAAACTCTGGATCTCTTGATTTGTTGCTAGAGCACAGTAACGAATGAGATGAGAGCTGATTAATTGAAGTTCAGGGTAGGTAAGGTGGTATACACTGCTACTGAGAACAGTGTCTGGTCAGCTGAGCGATACCTAGTTTCCTTTAGTTGAAATTTTGGTAGTTTAATGCTGTGGATCAGTCCCTGTTTTTAAAGGCACAGGCAATCTCAGTGGATAGCAGCATATTTTACTGAGTACATATTAGCAGAGAGGGGCTAGTATGCATGCTCTGGTAACCTCCTAAGTACAATGTATTGCATTCGAACCAATCTTTGAAAATGTTTTGGAAAGCTAAGTTTGTTAAAAATGGGCTGCCAGATTATTAGTTATGACTGGTTGATATGATTATAAGATGCCAAATAACAAGGAGGCCCAATATAGGGGTTTCACAAGAAGCATAGTTGTATGAGAATGATTCATGATGCTGGAAAACATTTCAGACCATATAAAATTTGGGAAGACTGTTAGAAAAAGAAGAGCTGCTCAACTTTTCCCCATGATAAGTGTTAACCTTCTGAGTTAACAGAGATTTGCACGCAATATATTAAAGTCACTGATCTTCAAAAGTAGTGGAGCAGATTGCCCCTTAAAGGATAAGAAAATTCAGAATATATAATTTATTGAAGCAAAGAGTTGAAATTTGTTACATATAATGCTTGCTTTGCAATTATCCAGGCACATTGTCAATTGTGTGTGTAGAGAGAGTAGATTTTGCATCACTGGAAATGTTCAAATAAATTTAATTTAGATTAGATGGTCAAAATGTCCGCCCTTCTGATTCTTTTACTCTATGATTACCTCATAAAAGTCTTTGGTATATTTTTCCATCATCTAAAGGACCAAAAACAGCAAAGGACTTAATGCAGCAGAGCTGCCTGCAGATCTTTAGCAGCTCACAGTTGCCAGATTTATAATTCCAAAATATATGAGGGCAGCACACTTTAGATGTTTCCTCCCTCAACCATAGGATTGCTGTCCTCAAAAATATAAAATTCAGTTATAGTAATGAAAAGCAGAGCCAGGGAACAAGATGGAGCCAGGGATGAAAATGTCCAGTTTAAAGATTCCTCCTTCTTGCAAAAGTGAATTATGAGACGAATTAAATATTTTTCAGCAATTGGTCTTTCATGCTGGGTGGATTTAGAAAAAATAGGGGATGAAGATGCCACTTTCTTTGCATGATGGACTCATCCAAAGCAAAAAAATATACCTTTGAGAGAGGCAGAGTCTTGGATATTATTGGAAGCTCTGTCAGAAAGCTTGAATTGTATCTTTTTAAAATTGAACAAACAACACCATACTTTGTGTTGTTCAGTGGTTGGTTTAAATATAAAAATTAATTCTTGTTCTTCATTGATTTAAATATAAAGAATTTTGATTCAGTGAGTATATTTTTTCTCAGTGTTAATCTATGTCTAGTTCCTGGTAGCTTGGTGTGAGTCCTGTATAGTAACCACCGGAGCTGCTGTATTCAAATATTTTGTCATAAAAACAAATATTGTTACTTAAATACTGTTTTGTTAAGCAAGAACAACTTTAGTGGCTTTAGTGTTTAGTCACCAAGGGAACTGATTTGACCTTCCAATCCAAACAAAGCAAATTGAAGGTATTATCCAAATACACACAATTAACATATTCAGTGTATTAGATGGCAGCAAATTGCAGTGCTTACTATTTACATAAAATAAAGATCACTCTATTAGGAAAAATTAACTTAATCCTCTCTTAAAGAATACAATTTGTGAAGGCATAATTTACATAAAGTAACTCACTCTTCAAGAAGTCAGGTATTAATATTTTTAATGCACATTTTTTTTCTTTAATGCTTTCCTATTTAACTTTTGATGTAAGTAGTTATCAATCTAAATTATTAACAATGTATACATTTATGTTGTTTTTTGTTTTAAATATTCACTCCAATGGCAAAGCCACTATGCCCTTGCAAATATCCCCACAGCAAAATTGAGAATCAGAAGCTGCTTTATATAGTATTGAGTGGGCTCATAAAATGAAGCTTGAACTCTAGTTCTGTCCACGTTAAGGCCATAGAGAGCTAGATTATCAGACATTATTGAGCAAGTTCAAAGGACCTTTGATTTATGGAGTCATGCACAGTTGTTGTAGCCAAAGGGTGCTGAAAGTTTGTTTAGAAGAATCCAGCCAACCACCACCAAGTGAAAATACATTGTTTTTGTGTGTCCCAGAAGAGCTTTGTACTAGTAACCTTAAAACAAGTATTTATTTATACTCTTTTGGATCCAGGAGCTTTTAGAACTACTCTAGCTTTGTTGCTCATACTGCCTATTAAATGATGGTTCTGGTAATTTGACTCTATGCATTTCTGGACAAAAGAGATCACCTACATTAATTTCAGTGCTGGTTTACTGTCTATTGGCTATTAGTGAATAATACCTATTTTTTATATCCAAATAAAAAAATTCTGGGTGAAATTCTGGCACTCACGTGGTATACAGCACGATTACAGATAAACCAGAAGACTCATATATACAACTGTGCAAATCATGCATAGTAAGACACGGTGAGCTATTCTTAAGTAAACAGATTGACAGGTTCACTCTTCCTACTCAGAAAAAAGCAGAACTTCAAAGCCAAAAAGAAAGACTTGGGTTATTGGAATATTCATGCTAGGGAAAAACAGGGGCAGATGAAATTATTGGTCTCTTGAAAGCAAGAAATAAGTTACATGCCAACTTCTCTATACAGACTCTCTTCTTAACTGTTTTGTATGGGTAAATTAATGAACACCTGCCCTAGTAAGAAATTATGCTTGATCCTCCTTGTTCTCTGTTTTGCAAAGAGAGGCTTTTAATTTATTTATTTTTGACAACATTCCACTTTCAGCAGCCATAGGAAACAGATGGAGGTGTGGTCCGGAGAGATTGTCTATCTGGATCAGAGAGACTAATTATCTGTGGTATGCTTCAGGAATGCCAGCCTGCCAATAAAGACTGAAAGCAGTAAAGACAGGCTTTGTGTTCTCCACTAGAGTGTGATCTATTAGGCCAGTCGTGACAGAATTTGGTCTTCCCTGCTGTGCACAGGCTGAATCCATATAGAAGACTAATTAAACTTTGAATCAGTAAATAGATATGAGAAGCCATCACTTTGAAGACAAGAAGATCACAAGAACCATATCCTGTTCTGTGGTTGGCATCAGTTAAAGCTCAATAGGTTAGCTTTTCAGCTGTGAATGCTATTCATTTTTAATATTTCCCCCACATTTTGCAACAGTTTGTTTTTGATGGGCGAAGAACAGGTTAGAGAGGATGAGAAATTATTTCATTTTCCTTAAGTCTGTTTATCCAGTGTGTATGTAAGGCAATAATAATATTTACTTTGATTCCACAGATAAAGTATACATATCTGAAATGTGAAGCATCTGAATCCAATTCCTTGCATACTGCCAGATATGTCACATTTAAAATAATTATTTATGTTAAAAGATAGAATAGCCACCTGCTTTTAAAATACATATTTGCACTTAATATATCTTACAATAACAAGAACAAGAATCTTAAAGTTTATTTTTATAACAGCATATTCCTCTCTCACCCACCCTCCCTTCCTTTCCACCCCCATCTGCCTTCATAGTGATAAACGCTAAAATAGGACAAAATAAAAACTTAGCAGGGGATAAGCAGGAAACCCTGTGGTAGCCAGACACCATTAACGTGACTATTGTGTTCTCTTTCCCCCTTTCCTGTCATGTAAGATTTCACTTGTTGTATCTGCAATTAGTAGTATTTTCCCACTTAATCTTTCTATCAGCCAAGTAACATCTCTCTTCCATTGAAAAAATGGCAATGTTATCCCATTTCTAAGAATTAAAGGGCAGCTATAAAAATGTAGATGGTGCTGCTGTACTTATATTCATTGACCTTTAAAATCTTTGTGAAAATTAAATCTTTTCCATACTTCTCCAACAAAGCTCAGAACTAATAGCAGACATTTCAAAACTTGTATTAAAAATGCTTGAAGATAGTCTCCCCACAAAAATCTATGAAAGGTTTTTCTCATCTCTCTCCCCACCCCCGCCACCACTCCCAGCTGTCTTTTTCATTATCTCGTATGCTATTGTTTTGTTTCTTATCTTAATCAACTTCCAGAAGTCAAAACAAAAAGGTTCTCTCCGCCCCCTTTCTCTCTGGTATGGAATATAAGAAATCAAAAATCAAAGGCAAGTTGGCCTGAGGAACAGAGAAAGGCTAAAAGAGGTCAAGAGACTTCAAACTTCCTATTGTTTTTTCTCAATCAGGCATTCTGAGACAAACCGGACTTCCAGAAAGATAGTTTGTTTGAAAAGCAGGCCCCAATCTCACTGTCTCTATTTTATGAACATACCTACTTATTCAGTGAACATAATAATAATAATAATAATAATAATAATAATAATAATAATAATAATAATAATAATAATAATTAATGTTAGTTTGTTGTAATTGGCAATGTTTCTTCCAAATTGTGAAGATTTCTTCTCTATCTTACCATATTGTATTTTTATAATGCATTTTCTCTTAATAAATATGAATACGTGGAAGTGCGGGGATCCAGTCATAAATGTGGTGATAACAAAGTGATGAAATGTGTGTTGTTTCATCATAATGCAAGATCTTTTATGTTTTATGAGTTTGCAGCATCCTGTCCCCTGCAGTTTTCCTTAGATGAAACTTATGCATAGAGGTTAATTCAGTAGATTTAAGAGTTATTATATCTAAATTAAATATGTCGTTAAATACATTGGTGAAAGAGGTTGAATTAAAAAAATAATTTGAGCTACAACTATATTTAATTGGTTTCAGGGCTGGAGCACAGATGAAATAAAGGCCTGCAATCTACCCCATTTTGAAGGTCTCATTGACATTATTTAAAGATATCTAGTGATTATCTGGATTTCTTGCAACTATTGTAGGATAGCCCTAACTCAGTGTATTTTTGGCATATGTAAATAAGTTAAGAATTGAAGAGCATGAGTGTATACCCACAAATGACATAATGAGTAAATCTGATTAGGAAATCAGATATTCTACCTTAGAACTGATTTTCACACTGAGCTAAGCCAATATGTTGAGTGAATGCAGCCATTTTTAATGTATTTTTGGGACATCACAATTAAAATGACTCTTGGTGGATCCCATATTAAAAGATATTCAATATAAAAAGAAAAAACACAGCAGCTCTACAATAATACAAACAGTAAAAAAAGTCAACATCAAATTCAGTTGGGGGATGCTCTGTAAAACAGTTTGGTTTTCAAGAGCTTTTCAAGGCCAGAAATCTGGCTTGCAAATCAGTCTTATAGCTTAGCACATTATGTAAACCAGTTAATTTGTGTTTATTCAAGGAAACATGATTAAGTGAACAGTCATTTAATGTTATTACAGTCAGATAATTGGATTAGGAGCAGAAGTATCACACAGCTATTTCTGGGCATGCAAGGAAATTTATGATTTTATTCTTCTCATAGATTCCCAAGCCCAGCATGTGAACTGCTTTTGAAATTTTTAAGAGTTACAGACAGAGGTGGTATTTAGCAGGTTCTAACCAGTTCTGGAGAACCGGTAGCAGAAATTTTGAGTAGTTTGGAGAACTGGCAAACGCCACCTCTGACTGGAGATTTTACAGTATTCCTTCCTCTGCCACACCCACCAAGCCACACCCACAGAATCATAGTAAAAAAGAATGTGAATCTCATCACTGGTTACAAACATAGAATGTGATGTTGCACAAAGGACCAACTCAGTGCTCTAAACTGAAGATTATATACACAAAAGAATCCCAGAAACTTGTTTCCATTCCCATTTGAATTTTAAGAGAGACTGAGAATAAACTGCTGAATTGTTCATCTTGTCAGGATAATCTTGGGGTTCAGTATGGCAATATGTCAGCTTCTTTTCCAACTAATAAAAAATCAAGTAACATCTCCAAGTTTATGAGATTCATTTATTAGAATGATGTCACATCATTCAGATCAGTATGCTTGATGGATATTAACAATAATAATAATAGTGAACAGAATTTATATAGGCTACTACTTAAATAGGGAAAATTGGAGGAAATAAGAATATTTAAATAAAATAGATACATAAATATTGGTTTGAAACACCAATGCATACTTCTTGTGGAAATCAGCAAATTAGGACAATAATTCACCAATGAGATTATTGGATTAGTTAACGAAATATTCCTTTCAGTGATAGGCTATGTTTTTTACAAATATTTGCAGGAAAGAGCAAAAGAAAATGTGAATAATAGAAAGTTACTTTCTTCTGACTGACAATGTTAACTTTCAGTTATCTGAATGTTGCTTGGACGTTCCCTACAGTTTTATTGTTTGTTGTCTTTAGATGCAGTTACTTAGAGACAATTAAGAAGTCAACACCAGCCTTGAGGTTACATTTTAAAGCATGAGAACAAGGGAATCAGTGATATGTATTTTTTCCTTATAATTATCCAGTTTTACTATTGGAAACCAGTGAGAGAGAAAACATGGAGTCATTGTGTGGTAGTTAAAAGTACTGTACTCAACTTATATAAAATATGATGGAATCTGACAGTCATTGTGATTGTTACAGATCAAGTTAGTATTTGTGTCGATGTGAATATATATGTATTTTGGTACATATTTTCCCCCAGATATATATTTCCCTGGATATGATGTACTGGGTACATCAGTCTCTTCTCAGAAAATCGATGGTTGTATTTTTAGAATTCAAAGAGTATGGATGTATTTATTCACGACTTGCATTATCTTTTTATTTTACTTTATAGTTTAGATTGTTGCAATATATTCAAAATAACATAAACATCTACTGAAAATGTTTGTGTTTTGGAACAAAATTAATATGTAAAATAGAGTTAGGTTTAGGGTAGTCATATTAGTCCATTGCGGTAGGAATGACTGAAAAATACTACTACAGCTAGCCTAGAACACTTTTTGTTTAAATTTTACTTACATTACATTATTTATATTATGGCTTTGACACTTTGGTGTTGTTTGTTTTAAACATTTCTATACTATCTTAATGTAATATGCCAACAGCAATAATAATAGAATAAAAAGCTTAAAACTTCTATATGTTCATCTGAGTTTGTGATAACAAAGATGAGGTAGTAGTTGACATGGAACATCTCATTGCAGTTAAAATGTGAGATACAAATGTCACTATTACAGTGAATACTCCACAGAAAGTTGGAGTCAGTTTATTTCACATACCTCACAATTGTGAGAATAAGAATATAAAGAATGCTACTGTCACTTAAGTCATTTCTAAATCATTCCATGAGTAGATCTTCTGTGTATTGAGACATTACTAATATTTAAAATATCCTGCTGAAAAAGATGGCATTAAGTAATATTTAACTCAAGAATAAAATTGGTGAAGCATTCACTTCCATCTATGGTATTTTATTTGCCTAAAAAGTATATTGAAAATAAGAGTGAAATGTGCATTAATAATTGAAAGTGCAAAAAATAAACTTGTGTAGCCTTATTGGTCTTACATATCAATGATCCAAAAATGGTCAGTTATAGACACAAGGCATGTGAAAGATTTAAAAGCCAAACTTGCACGAGTTATATACTATAAATTCTGCACCATTGCTGAAATTCCTGAAGCCCACACAGCTCCAAATTATTATGATCCTTTTTCAAAGCTGTTCTTTGAAAATTTCCAGTGCTACATATTTCTACCTCCTTTCCCACCCTCTGCTCATTTTGCTTCAGCACTTTAGAGCTGTGAGGCAGCCAAGGTTGTGTGCCAAGTTGGGGCTGAGAGAAGTTCATAAAGGAACAACCCTCCCACAAATAAGAGTACAAATGGCATTTTAAAGCAGCAGTTATGATATTGCTTGTATTTTAGATCTAATTTCTCCCTGTCCATGTGCACAGAGTCCTTATTACATGATGTAATGTTCCAAAATTGTTCTTTGAATTCCTGACTTTTAATGTTTAATTCTTGATTATATCATAGATTTCTTCAGCCATGAAGTTCATAACTACATGTAATTTTGTGTGTGTGTGTGTAAGTATATGTGTATATATATCAGCTATCGTAGATGCCTATATTCTTCCTTTTGGGGAAAAACAGAAAATTATAGAAAAATAAAGATAGAACCAGAAAACTATAACACTATTTATTGCATCTACAGAAGAAGGCTGCCCAGCCTCTGATGAAGAACAGTCAGTGAAAAAAAGGCTATTATCTCTCTGTAATTAACTACACTGTTTAGCATGTTCTTCTTATTTAATGCTTCCTAATGTGCTTTTGTGAATCTGCTTTCATGCACTTAAATACACTATCCTGAATCCTTGCTTTTGGTTGACAAAGAACAGACACTGATTCCACACACATACCCAGTGTGACATCTTTTCAAGAATATGAAAAATTGCTATGATATCTCCTCTCAGTTTTCTTTTCTCGGGGCTAAACAGTCCAATTTCTTCCAAACAAACCAACAAATAAATGTACGTACGTACATACTATGTTTCTCCAACAATACGGCCTCCACCAATAGGAAGGCCCAGCATGAGTTCTAGGCATGAGGTAAAATTAAGCCCCGCCCCCCAAATTTAGGCCTATTCAAACCATGCTTTTCCCCGCCATTTCTCACATCGTTTGTTAGAACTACACGAGGTGAAGAGAAAAGGGCGGGGGGAACGGGGAGAAAACTTGCCTTTAGGAGTGCCCTGCAGGTAGCCTAGGCTAGAATACCCCGATAGCCAATAGAAGCTCCCTGAAGGCAGAGTCCCCAGTCGCTTCAGGGTGTGGCGTGGCTACCTGTGTCCCCTCGCCTTTAGGGCAGTCTCTTTTGGGCGATGGAAGCTCCCCAAATGCAGTCACCAGCTACTTCGATCGGCCGGTAGAAGCAGCCTCGCAGCGAGGGGAGTGTGTGTATGCCACGCCTTACCCCAAAGCGGCTGGGGACTCTGCCTTCAAGGGAGCTTTGATCAGCGGGTAGAAGCGGCCTCGGGGCAAGCGCACACACACACACTCCCCTCACTGCGAGGCCTCTTCTATCGGCAGATGAAAGCTCCCTTGAAGGCAGAGTCCCCAGCCGCTTCAGGGCGAGGCATGGCTGCCCATGTCCCCTCGCCTTTAGGCAGTCTCTTTTGGGCAATGGAAACTCCCCAAATGCAGTCACCAGCCATTTCAATCGGCCAGTAGAAGCAGCCTCGGGGTGAGCGCACATACACACACTCTCCTCGCCACGAGGCCGCTTCTTTCGGCAGACGAAAGCTCCCTTGAAGGCAGAGTCCCCAGCCACTTTGGGGTGAGGCATGGCGCACACACACTCCCCTCGCTGCGAGGCCGCTTCTACCAGCCGATCGAAGTGGCTGGTGACTGCATTTGGGGAGCTTCCATTGCCCGAAAGAGACTGCCTAAAGACGAGGGGACATGGGCAGCCACACCTCACCCTGAAGCGGCTGGGGATTCTGCCTTCAAGGGGGCTTTCATCTGCTGAAAGAAGCGGCCTCGCAGCAAGGGGAGTGTGTGTGTGTGCACTCGCCCCGAGGCCACTTCCACTGGCCGATCGAAGTGGCTGGTGACTGCATTTGGCGAGCTTCCATCACCTGAAAGAGATTGCCTAAAGGCGAGGGGACACGGGCAGCCATGCCACGCCCTGAAGCAGCTGGGGACTCTGCCTTCGGGGAGCTTTCGTCGGCCGATATAAGTGGCCTCACGGCGAGGTACATGCGTATGGGCCGCTCTAGATGCGGGAGGAAATTAAGTCACCCCCGAAAAGACGGCCTACCTGTTTTTTCAGGGGTCAAAAAAAAAATAAGGCCCGGGCTTATTTTGTGAGAAACACGGTATGTGTGTGTGTGTGTTTGTGTGTGTGTGAATCTTTCTCAGGGTAAAAAATATACCCTCTTCTCCAAAAAGACTGCTAAAAAAATTCCTCGTTAATTATTTGCATTTTTCATGCTGCATTGAATAGATGGCATATTCATTCTTTTCTTTTTATTTTGTCCTTATTGCAAGACTTTTTTTTGGTAATGTTTACTTCATAGCTGAAACTGAGAAAGAAAGTTGTCAACAAAACAAGTCAGTAATTTTCTGGAAGCACCCTATTTTCCAGAGTTGTTTCCTTGTAATCTAGCAGGATCCAGGAAGCATACATTTACTGAAGCAATTTGATAGCTTCCATAACTCTGAAATACAGAAGAACAACTGTCAACTATCTTTTTAGAAGAACAACTATCTTACCTTGTGTATAAGAGAAAACAAGCATTGATTCAAAAAAAAAAAAACAGAAAAAAAATGCAGGATAAAAGTGGTTGAAATGTGAAAAATCCAGGTGCTCAACAGAAAACTTTTGCTACCTCCAGTGGAAGATACGGATGAAAAGCATTGCCAGCTAGAACATGTGCATTATATGTCTGAGATTGCTGTGTGAAAGTATTAATGGAACAATTATCAGACCTTTTCAAAGACTTTCTAAATGGTACTTAAAAATAGATCATGTGAATTGTTTTCTGGCCTAGTTATGGAAATAATTACAATGAAAATATTTGTAAGTAATTTTAACAAAACTGTTCTTAGATCCCATTAATTTTCCTTTATAGTGGCCTATTTTATAAATCAATCTATATATTCATTCCTTTGATAAAATTGAGAAAGAGTAATTCACTTCTGTCCTATAAGAAGAAATCTATGTATCTCATACTGAATGCAAAGTCTATAAATCTTCAGTATGATGGAAAAGCTAGGAATTTACTATAGATAAAAGTGTATGTACATAAACAAGGCAGTGTGGTGTATTTACACCATGCTCAGAAGTGCTAGTATTTCTACATGAAAAATGGAGGATTGCTACAAATTATACTGTCATCTTAGGGCTACAATTTTGAATATTTTAATTATTCAGAAAACTATTTAGAAAAATGACCAGATCCATCAGTATAGTTAATTGATGAATTTTCTGTTTGTTTTTTGCATTCTGATTCAGTGTCTTTTCCCATTTACAGACCATTTGCTGTATTACCAATATGTGTGTCTTTAATATTTCAAAACAAAATACTTAAACTTTACAAGAGAGCTAGCTTGGTGTACTTTAAGACTAAAACTAGGAGATCATGAGTTCTAGTCTACTTTAAGCACAGAGTCATTTGGGTGACTAGACACTCTGTCTTGGTCATAGGAAGAAGAAATGATATTCATAGGTTGCCCATCACCAGGAATCAAGGCTGACTCAAAGGTACATACAGACAACTTTCCAAAACCAAAAATCTAGGTCAGCTTGAAGCTGATGAAAGAAATGTAATAATCTTTATTCCTATGGATCGGGATTTTTCAAGTGCACTTCTATAGAAATTTTGAAGAATAGAGGAAACAAAATTAGTTTATCTGAGGTTGCATGTTTTGATTAATAAGACCCTGAGTTTTAATACTTTAGAGCAGAGGTATAAAACATGCAGCATCACATTGTCATCATATGGCATATTGCGACTTTTCCCCCCTTTGCTACACTGGGTCATCTGGCCCATGGGCATAAGTTTGATACCCCTGCTTTAGAGTGTTTATTTTTAAATTATTCTTAATAATAAATTAGTCTAATTTAGACGTTGGAAATTAGGTTGGGAATAAAGTGTTAAATAAAATAATTTATCTGTTCTTTTTCTTTTATATAACATCATCTCACTTCTTTCCTTTTCCCTACCCCTCATTGGATTTTAATTGAGAACATAATTTCAATATGCATAATGTTCAATGGCTATCAAGGAAGCAAATAAATATGATTTTTATTTCTGTAAGATAAAATTAAGGGTCTGGTGAATAGGGAGTAAGTGGTCAAATGCTATGGCCATATTGATGTGATAAAATTTCAACTCTCTGGATATAGCATGTATAGTATAGTACATAGTTAGTGTATTTGCATGTACATTAACAGATAACATCCTTTTCAAAGTAGGTAAAAATCAGAGCAGTAGGCTGCAGAACTTTCTGGTTTATTTATGCTAGATAGCATAATTCCAGATCACATTCTGGAAGTTGATTGAAACATGACAGCTTTTTTTTATGTTAGGTCAGATCCATTGTTCTTCTATATGTTATGGATTTTAGGTACAGGCATCTTATTTTCAGTTTGTTCTTGACTTCTTGGTTTGTAGGTAGGATTTTAGATAGTATTGTCTAGAAGGTGTACATAACACTCTTGAATGTATTTGAAATGGCCAAGGATGATCCACACCTAAATAGGACAACTATATCATTCTATGTTTGAAGGAAAGCCTAGGATGGTCTGTATTCTAACGTGCAATGCAGTACAGTTTTAGCATCATCATGCTAAAACATGTAATTTTCTAAAAGCACCTTGTGCTCTAACTGGTGCGTTATAGAACTCATTCAGTCTCTCAACTTCGCTCAAAATAACCCTGATAACTTCATTAAAACATCCAATAAATAAACCAATGTTAACGATCTTAGCGTGAAAGGACATGAACTCATTGGAGAGCCATATTTTTAAACCAGGGTAGAATTCTGAAGGATCCAAAACAACTGCTTCCCGGGATGCCCCAGTGTGTGAAAGATCCCATGAACACAGACTGAACAGCAGAAATGGGGAAGCCTTACAATGATTTAAGATTGCTTAGAAGGTTTTTACAGATGTAAGAATGAGAAATAGCACAGAGAACTGACATAACCCTTCATCCCAAAGGAGCAGATCAGGAATGTGAGGCAGAGCCAGGATATAAAACTCGGTTTGTAGAGTATTTGGGTAAAATAATGACTTATATATCCATTTTGTGAAACCAACACAGTTTTATCTCCTTTTGGGTAAGGAAACCTGTTGTACATTTTAGATTACTTTTTTTTCCTGAGTCTAAGTAGGTATAAAGTGACAGCTTGGGGAAAGTGTTTTAAGAAATACAATATTGCAATTCAAGATATACTTTCTGACTTTATGCTTGTATCTATAGAAATAAAATGCTTTTTATTATGTAAATAAGAAGGTAATTTCTAGCTCATGTTGGACTGTCCAAATCTGGTAGACCAATCTGAATGAGATACTACCTTTTTACAAATATGGCAGACTTTGGCAGCCCGATATGGTTACTCTAGCATGCTTACACTATACTTACAGTGAGTTGTAGGCTCACAGCTCTCTTGCTCTCAGATCTTCCTCTGTTTGTGTTTGTCTTGTTTCTTGAGAAGCTAAGTGGCTGCCAGAGAAAGACTGCCTCTGGCAGAAGTACCAGGAGAGCATGGGTGTATGGATGTACCTTATTCCTTGTACAGCCTGGCATTTTGGCTAGCTTTCTATTCAGAGACATCCCTGGCTTTAAAGAGGCCCACCCACCCTGATCACAAGAGAGGAGGGCCTCCTGCTTCCCCTCTCCCTTTTCCAAATTGGCCTTCTAGATTCACAATGAAGCTAGTCCTCTGGGCATAACATTCTTTTTGGGAAGAGATAAAACACACATTCAGGAATAGACATTTTGCTGGCTAAACTGTAGTATCATTCTTTCACAGTAGCTCACAACTGGATTATAAATTGCTTGCAGTCTATTTTTGTGGACTACTTAAATATTACTTTTACCATCTGTGATTATTTTTCAGTTGGTTTGGGAGGGGGAGTTTGCTGCTCTTTTCATAGCGCAGATACTTAGTTTAACACAAAATACTCCCAATTCCCACTCTAGATTGACCATGTTATGGTGTTAAAGAATTTCAGAATATATGTAGCAGAAAGCCTTGAAAAACTAACCAATCATGTTTCTGCAAAACATGAAAGGGAATTCATTGGGACATTTGAAAGGCTATCCTTTATTATGGCTGTAGCTTAGCTTGGAGATGCTTTATACTTAGACTGACTGTTAATTATATATAATTATATAATTATGGACCAGCACAGATCAGCTGAGATTTATATATCTGAGAAATAATTAACAGTTTTCTTCTAGGTCCAGCCTGTGTACTTTTCATTTACAGAATCCAATCAGAATTTTGCAGTTTTACGCTTGTATATTTAGCTATCCTGCTCACCCCAGGAAACTTTAACTCTCTAAAATGTCTCTTTTTCATTTCTGGTTAAACAATGCAAAGGTCAATTAATAAGAGAAGAAATATATATAAAAGGAAAGGAAAGGCTGAGGTTTGAAGGAGACAGAATATTGATGGTAGCTGAAATTGGAAGCTAATCTGTAAAAGACAGGCGTTAGAAAGGAAAATAAGTCAAAAATTAACATCAATCCAAATGTTAACATAAAATACTCAAATGTTCAAATAAGTGCCCATTGATCTTACTAAAAATAAACTTTACATTACATACTGAGAGAGTGGTAAATACTTCTCAGCCCATTGGAGGCAGATACCAAGGACTTATATATCATTTATTAAATAGACCTCACAGCGCAGGAAAGTAATTTAGGGATATAATAAATGAGGAAACTTTAGAATTACTTCTAGAACAAGTCTAACAAATATAACCAACTCAGTCTCAAAACAAATGCTATTGGTTAGAAACACATCACTTGAATTATTTCTGAAAATACAATACCATATTGCAAACACCTTGCAGTTAGGGATAGAACTTGTCATGTTGCTCTCTTCTCTGTTCCTCCCTGTGTGCTGTAGGATGAAGAGGGGGTGGGCCTGGGTCTTCCTCTGAACTCCTCCCTTTTTCTACCTCTCTCCTGCTCTGCCCAGCTGGACTTTGCCCATCCCCAGTTTCTTCCATAGCCAATGGAGCCATACTCCCATCCCTGTCATCTTCCTCCTTGGATACAGACTCCAACAGGGGCTTGACAAATTTTGGCTTTGCAGTGTTCACATGGTCATGTGATGCCAGTATTCAACTTGCAATTACAATGTTGTAGGAAGCCGTGGTCATGTGATTATGATTACTTACATTCCATACTGGCTTACCAGAAACAAGTCAATGGGGAAAGTCAGCAGGAGGTTGGAAGTCGTGGTCATAGTAACCTGAGATCCTTGTTTAGAGACTCATACAATCCTCGCTAAAAAGAACAAACATAACTCCCACATCCTAAGTAATGTAGACTTGTGATATCATGTTTTATGATCACATTGCTTAGCGATGGCAGTTACAATCTCAATTACTGTTGTAAGCTGAAGGCTATTTGTATTGCAATTAAATGAGAGAGAAATGTTGAAATTTGTACGGAATGGAGACTTGAACATTTGGCATAACAAATTTTCTAGTAATAATCGAAGCAGAACTGCAAAGATGGGTAGAGATATTTCAAAAGTGTGAGGATAGGAAAAAAAGTTTTATTTTTCATAATCTACAATTGTTTTGTTGAATATTAATTCTGAGGTTTTCTCTGTAATAGATTTTACATGAAAATGTTTTGTAAAATTATTTATGCTTTTCTGTTACAATACTTTTAGTTAAAGAAGCTCTTCTCATTAAGAAATAGAAGCATTCATTTTCTTGCACTATTTTCATTAGTAGCATTGTGAAAAAATAGCTCAGGAAATATAGCTAATGTGTCAATTAAGCATTCTGAGAGCAAATCCACTCCTAAAGCATGTGGAAACCATTTAGTTAAATTTCACAGACACACAACTATTATTCTTCCACAATTGGTCATTTAACTAGTTTTGGAGTCAGAGATAAATAGCCAATTTATTTTGACAATCCTGCATTTTCCCGGTTATTTATTATTTAGATAATTTAAAGTCCATCTATGAAAGCATAAAATATTGAAGACTAGTATTTCTAAATAATCTAACATAAGGCCAAGATAATGGATTATGTGATACATTTCAGATGGCTTTCAATATACATGGCTATTACCCATCCTCATGCTGTTATGGTTAATGAAGGATCCAATGACATAGACCCGGTCATGATAGAAAAACAAGAATTCTTTTTTGGGAAGAGAATCTAGAACTCCAGACTTTATCCCTATTCTCCATCCTGAAGTACAATTATCTAGTCAGGATGGTATATTCACCTGTAACTTGCATTGGCAAAATGCCTGTCTGTCTATTAAGATTTCCAAACAAAATTATTAAGGTACACCTTAAAACTGATGTTGTGATTATTGTGATATTTACAAACTAGGACCTTTGCAGTGATTCCAGTCCTACAGAATACCACCCACTGAAATTGATAGAAATGATTGAGTATTACAAAATAAGAATACCAAACCCTTTAGTGGTTAAATGTTTCTCAGATGTACTTCTGCACCTGTGAAAGCTGGAAACTGGACATTTTTTTAAAAAAAAATGAAATTGATGATTCTTTGGATTACATGATATCTGTCAAATAGATCAAATTAAGCCTAATATTTTGGGTATGCACGTGTGCGTAGGTATTCATTTTTATTTTCTTACATTTTAAGTACAGAACTTTGCTCTAATACTTAACCATCAGTGATATAAATAAATTATTTAATTCCAAGGCATTCCTGATGCTAACACGCAATTGACATGGAAAAAGCTTGGCTGGAAGAAAACTGAGAGCAAGACCTCAGATCTTTCCAACTTGATGGATTGTCTCCATTGAGACAGTCTGGAAGGATGCTCCTGTGGGAAATTCCATATTTTATAGTCTCATGGCTTCAGGCAGAAAAGTTGCCAAAAGAAATATTTTTTGGCTCCAGAAAACAATGGCACCTTCTGCCTAGGGGTGGGATTCTACCAGTTCTGTCCACTTCTGTAGAACTGGTTGCTCTGAAATGCTTTTCAGAGAGCATACATAGAACCAATTTCAGAGAGCATACATAGAACCAATTCTATGTCTGCTTCTGGCCCATCTGGGCTTTTACCTGACCTTTATTTCCTGCATTTTCAACTGCAGCTGCTTTGTGTGACACAGCTGCAGTTGTAAAAGCAGGAAAAAGGGGCTTTTTCAACCACTGCGCACCTGCGCACAGCGCTGCTCAGCTGTCCAGGCAGCTTGATGATGACGATATACACGAGTACACAGTAAAATGTAAAATCATCAAACTGGTAGTTACACCAGTCGGATCCTGTTGTAATGTCGAGGCAGTCGAGTTGTTTAATCATGAACAACTGAATTATGATGATCTTTATTGGAGTATAGTCTTGGAGTATAAGCCTACAGATAAAGAAGTTGATCCAAATCTTGCATCCCCACGATTACCTATACCAGGAGATGGAATTTCATGTGGAAGAAGAAGCAATTGAGCAACAGAAGAATTACAAGGAAGAACCACCCAAATCTGAATCATGAGGATACCAGTGTAATCTGAATCTATTATTCCAGGCACAACAAAATAGCCCTTTTTGTGTGCAGGAGAACGAGGCAAAATTAAGCCAACTAATCCCGAAGGAAGAGGACCTTTAAATTGAGATGGAGCTATTTTAACTTCCATGGGAAATTTAAACTCAATTTCCTCTTGAGTGATTAAATCAATCCCAGCACTACCGGCTGTGGCTGGGGAGGAATGAGAGAGAATGCTGGAGGAGTCAGAGTGATGGGAAAGGCACGCTTTGGATTCTGGGTGGGTGCCACACCCACTGACAAGTTTCCCAACCGAAACCAACATTGATTGGCCCAATGAAATCCCTTTTTGCAAATAGGGCACTTCTTAGAAGGACGATTCTGAGGCATAGAAGGTGTAGAACAACAGTCCTTCTGAAAGTGGCCAGGCTTCTTACACTTAAAACAGTTACCAATTGGTCGCTGTCCTTTCTGAATAGCAGCTGCTAACATATGCATTTTATAAATTTGTGATCCAATATCCTGGCAGACTCGCAGCATATCTGCCAGAGTGTAATGAGCAGTAGCCTTTAATGGCTGTAAAGCTCTTTTATAATCTGCATTAGCATTTTCAATAGCTAACTGGCGAAGAAGTTCAACAGCAGCTTCCTGATGATCAAACTGCTGTCTAATTGCTTTGGACAGATGCTCAACAAAGTCAGCATAAGGCTCATTGGCATTCTGTCGAATGTTTGAAAAATTTGCTCTAGGTTCTCAGCTTGGGGTACCTTAAGAAAAGTACGAAAGGCACATTCAGAAACAATAGTTAACGTAGCTGGAGGAAGAACAACTTGAGTAGGAATTGTACCAAACGGTCCAGAACCGAATAGCTGCTCAACTGTATATGCTCCTCCTCCTCCTAAAGCAGCAGCTTGAGCATGTCTCATATATTCACTCTCCCAAACCACATATTGCACGGATGTTAAAATCATGCGAAATATTTGCTTCCAATCTTCAGGAATCATTGTATAACCATTTTTTATTCCTTCTACAAGTCCTCTTGTAAAATTACCACTAATCCCATAGTTTGTAATTGCCTTTTTTAACTCTCTTAAGGCAGACCTTCCCATTCTGCTACTTGCAGTCCAAGCTGTGGCCCCTGACCAGGACGATATTGTACTGGACAAACAGACAGTAATTCTGCAAGTTCCGTTCCTGAGGCAGAAGTATCCCATTTACAAGTCTCTAGCATTTTCTGAAAAGAAGACTGAACAATAGTCAGGAGGCTTTTGCCCTGTATCTGCAGGAGCTGAGGGAATTGAAGACATATATTCAGGTGAAGAAGGGGGACAAATGACAGCATTAGTATAACGTGAAGGTGGAGGTGTTAAAAGAGAAAGTTCATTGTGACCAAATGTTTCAATTGCATGCCTACAAAAATTCCACACATGCAAAACTTCTATTTTTGCTTGAGGTTCAGTATGCAATGTTTTCCCAATACATTCCCAATCAGTTAATTTTAAAGACCCCTTTTCTGGGTACCATAGGCACTGAGCTGCAATATCCTGGACCAGCCTTAAGAGATTTCTCTGTGGTACCTTGCTATTATTTTTCTTCAACAAATAGCCTAATTCATCTACATGCTTCCTTTGTTCCTCAGAAAGCGAAGACCCCATACTTACAGAAACCAAAAGGTTGAAGAAACCACAAAGGGTTGAAGGTGCACCAAATCCTTGCTGGATGAAGTAAGAGGGTCCCTGTTCAGGTGCCACTTGTTGTAATGTCGAGGCAGTCAAGTTGTTTAATCATGAACAACTGAATTATGATGATCTTTATTGGAGTATAGTCTTGCATTTATATACATTTTTAGTTATCCTCCATCATTGGTTAACTTTGGTTACTGCTTAACTTTTGTTACTGTTTAGTACAGTAATCCATACAATTAATTATCTCTAGTTAAAGTCTAACATATGTCTACTTCCCCTCTCTAATCCTCCTTTATCCATAGATTAGTGACTTTGCTTTCCTGAGTTGTATTTGCTTGGAAACATTCTTTATCTGAGGCTTGCCATCCGAGATTGGAACATTCCTGCAATTACAACTCTACAGGATCCCACCCCTGCTTCTGCCATGCTGCCACTATTCCATTTCTCACCTTTGCCTAAGGCAAGAAAGCTGCAAGGTTAAGGAAAACCCAGAGAGAAAGATGTACAGGTAGTTCTTGATGTACTACCATAATTGAACCCAACCTTTCTGTTGTTAAGTGAGACATTTGTTAAGTGAGTTTTGCCCCATTTTATATTTTCTTGCCACAGTGATTAAATGAATCATTGCAGTTGATAAGTTAGTAACATGGTTGTTAAGAGAATCTGGCTTCCCATTAATTTTACTTGTCAGAAGGTTGCAAAAGGTGATCACATGACCTTGGGACATAGCAGTGGTCATAAATATGAACAGTTGCCAAGCATCTGAATTTTACATGATCATGGGGATGCTACAAAAGTTATAAGTTTGAAAAATGGTCATAAGTTACTTTTTTCCATCCTATTGTAACTTTGAACAATGAACTGTTGTAAGTTGAGGACTAACTGTACTTGGCAAATTAATGTATCTTAAAGCCCTACTTTGTATATTCCAGAAGCATTTCAGTGCAAAGTGACAGTTCCTATCCTTTCCATCTCTTTTCATCACTGCTAATCCATTTTGTATACTTACAAACTGAAACCATCAGTTACACTTTTATATCAGTACACAAAAGGTATAACATGAAATATGTCACTAATCATGACCTTCACAAGCATCATTAGTGGTGTTAAAAGAACAAAATGTACAGTCACATGAAAGGATAAAACAACATGTTTTTAAGATTGCTATGCTATATTCGCGATTGGATAATTCACTCCCTATGTTCAGCAGTATTCAAGAGCAAGCTTCAAGGACATGGGTTTTCATCAGTTGTTTTGAGCCCTTGAACAATCTTATTGACTTGGATTCACATCTATGCTTTTGCTAATGTGAACATTTATACCAAAGTGAATTTGAAAATATCTTAAAACACTGTCGTGGTATTATTTTTACATGGACCAAAACAATTTTAATAGCTTTCGGATTAACCTATTTGTTTTAATTTTCAAAAATCATGGTTAATCTTTGGAAAATGAACATTTGTTGAAAGGTCTTGCAAAGGTCCAAACACTTATGATTGCCCTACAATTAGTCACTCAGGGCTGGTTAAAACTGTGGAATGTGTCAAGCAACCTTCTATGGAAGATTGATGAGAGACCTATTTAAACAGTCTTCCTGTTCCTCGCATCATGCAATGAATCTTAGTACTTTTAGGATAAGGGTTAAAATTAGATTTTGTAATTTATTTTAAAATATTCAAAGAATAAAGTAAATGATAAGGAGGGAAAAGAAGGAAATGAGAAAGAATATAGTAGGCAGAAAATACAATATTGGTAAACAAACAGAATGTGCATTGTTGTAATATTTAAAATTCTGTATCAAATTTCCACTATTCATTAATGTATGATTTATCTATTTTTACTATTATGAGCAGTTATGTACCATGTCAAAACAATTTTCATTTAAATTATAGCATGTATAACATTTATTGCATTTTTTTCATTATTTTCTCATTATTATAAACACGGTTTTTAAATGCTTGAATTGACCTTACTATGAAATTTCCTCCTTGTACTGCCTCCTTCTTTCTTGAGGTCACTTTTTATTTTTCCAGTATTATGTAAATGATAAATTTTAGCCTTTGTTGGATAATTCTTGCCAGATCTTTATTTTTGGAGTCTGGATATACCATATCTGCAGATATAATTATACTTTTCTTGTAATAATTGTCTCCAGAAGAAAAAGCATCTGAAGGTGAAGCTAAAAAAAAGATTGCTGGCTTTATTATTACATTTCTGGAGCTGTTATATATTGCCTGATTGATTTATGGTAATTTTTCTTAAAAACATTATCATGCTATATAACATATTCTGTCTTTGTTACCTTACTAATATGATTTCAATGCAATCGAGTCCCCAAATAAACTCATAGTGCTTTTAGAACATAGGATTACAGCTTTGAGTGAATTCGGTTTAGGGAGTACTGCCTGTTTCTCTTATCTGTCCATTAAGTGCAAAATTGCCTCATTGTGGCAATTTATATATTTTTTGCTTTATGTTCTGTACAACTCAAGTTATTCACATCAATTTACATGACTTGTGTGATAGACATAAATTGATGCAAAGGATTTCATTTCCATCCTGATATTAATATTGCGAATGGTGTGAATTGCTGCAAATGAGGTATATTTAATGAATTTGGGGACAGTTTAAAGAACTTCAACTGGACTATTTTCACATGCAAAAACACGCCCAACTTTTCTGGGAGATGTCTCGACAAAACAAAGTCCACAAAATAAAGGATAGTTAAATTGAGATTGCATGTAGTAAAATACATCGAGTAATGAAAAATCTTTCCCTCTGGTTCAGTTTCTTATATTATCTTGGGTGCTGGCATAAAACTATTGGCATGTAATGGAACTTGAGTTCTTCTTATCCACCTCCCTTGAACTGACATCTTTCCATTGTGGAAACTCCTTATTTTTCCCCTCTTGAGGCTATAGCAACATTCCTATATTTTCAAAAACTGCTGGGGCTATGTCATTGTCATAATATTATCAATTTCATAAAAGAAGAAAAAAAGGGCACACTAGCTTCATTTGACTAGAAAGAAGACAGGCAAATGGAATTGGTGAAAAGGTGCTGAGGAAGACAAGAATGTGTGTTGCCTATAGTCTTCACCTCAAGTTACAGTCATAAATTGTGAGGATTGTATTCCAAGTCAGGAAATTACAAATTCAATAACATAACTAAATACAACACAGGGTCACCATCTTCTTGAAGAAGAAGACATAAAGAAAATTTGATTTGTACATTCCAGACACCTCTCTGGGTATAAATTCTTAACTTGATTCTCACATCAATATTCAGAGGGACCTTAAAATTTAAAACACATTGCAAAGACATCCCACTTTGAAGGCAGGCTTTTTGGGTGAACCTTTTTTTAGGGGAGTGATAGTTTTAAACAGTTACAATAATTTTAAACAAGCCTAATGACTGTGATTTTCACTATTAAAGCAGTTTCTATACCAAAACATGATAAAATGAAAAACCTGGTTGAATGTTTTGATAACTTGAGAATAATTTTATTTCCCTCCCTTTTAAAGTCTTTATTCATGCAAAACCTGAAATGTCTGTGGTTTTGGCTAAGGAGCACCATAGCAGTCTTGTGCTTTGGCTCCCCCAGCTCTTCATACTATTTCTGGAGTCTGGAGTTTATTTCAACATTAGTCCTTCGGGGTTCTTGAGTTAGGCACTTTCAGATGGCCCTTGATCCTGGAAGGAAATGTGCCTCTTTAGTTAAACAAAAATAGGAGGATATTGGGAACGATATTCTCACACTTTGTATTTCCTACTTGGAATTTAAAGGAATTAGATAAAATGTTAGAAATTGAAAGCGTTTTCCAGAATGCACCGTCTTGTAACTTTTAAGGGGAAGAGTGAGTCACTGTAGTTCTTGAATCTAGAGCTATGTTCAAGTCATCATATTATTGTTATATGAGAATATAAGAAAAGCTGGTTGGAAAGATCCCTTTAATTCACATGTGTATGCAAATAATAAAAGAGCACCCTGAGGACATTAAAAATATTGGGATCTTTTGCAGATGTGTGCTTTTTTTTTATAAAATTGTGAACAGAGTTTAGACAAAGGGAAAATTAGGTCATTAACAAGAATGCTGATTAAAACACTTAAGAGTTATTTTAAAATGTTGAGCAAGAGGAAAACATAGATGAGTGTACAAATGGCCGGCACTAAGCTAGCAATATATTACTAGTAATAGCACTGATTTATTGAATTTCTACTTTCTAGTTGGTCATAGTTATTGTAACCTATAATGGCTATATAAGAATCTTAGGACTTTGGTTTATGAATTAAAAATTGGATCATTATTGTGATCTGAAATTATTCTACACGCTGTAGTTTTTGCTCCCAAGAAGACAAAGGTTATCAGTGGAGATGTTTGAGGTGAGGCAGCAAAAGAAGATTCAGAAATAAATTTTAGAACAAAGAGAAGTAAAGTAACATTTAGTCACATGAAGAAAAATAACAAATAGGGTAGGTGGATAGGAAGGAGGATTGAAAAAATAAAATTGGGAAGATCAGTTAGTTGATAAATGTATCACTAACATGAATTTGTAGATATCACAGTCTCACTTTTTAACTCTCGATTCTCTATGGAACTTAAAACAGGTAGTTCTCGATTTACAATAGTTCATTTAGTGATCGTTCGAAAAAAAGAGCATCGAAAAAAGTGACTTATGACTGTTTTTCACTCTTATGACTGTTACAGCATCCCCATGGTCATGTAATCAAAATTCAGATGCTTGGCAATTGGTTCACATTGATGATGATTGCAATGTCCCAGAATCTTTTGCAACCTTTTGACAAGCAAAGTCAAATGGGAAAGCAAGATTCACGTAACAACGTTACTAACTTAACAGTTCATAGTAACAACTATGGCAAGAAAGGTCATAAAATGGGGCAAAATTATCTTAACATCTCACTTCGAAATCAGAAATGTTGAGCTCAATAATGGTCATAAGTCAGGGATTAGCTTTTGAGTAACAGACCCATAAATCATATGACTTCATTTCATGGCATGATGCAATTGCATTGGAAACTCTGAACTCAATGCTGCAGATATGGTAATGTTTAAGCCAAGTTTATTTTGTGTGTCATTCCTTGCTTTGACCAATATTACTTTGAATGGCAGATGTTATCATGGTTATGACTTAAAGAAACAAGTTGTAAATTGAAGAGTTTTTTAGGTATAGTGGTTAATGGGATAGTTTGGGAGTAGGAGATCTAAATGCTCATTGTTCTTCAGCCACAGGAGACCAGTAGGAGAATTGGTGCCAGTTATCATCAACTTAACCTATCTGTTTTGTTGTTGCTATTATGGGAAAAATGGAAGGAGGGAACATGTTATTTGTCACAATGAACTCCTGAAGAAAACATGGATGATAGAAACTAGATAGCAATAGCAATAGCAGTAGCACTTAGACTTATATATCACTTCATAGCCCTCTCTAAGCAGTTTACAGAGTCAGCATATTGCCCCCGACAATCTGGGTTGTCATTTTTATCGACCTCAGAAGGATGGAAGGCTGACTCAAATTTGAGCCAGTCAGAACTGAACTGCTGGCAGTGGGCAGAGTTTGCCTGCAATACTGCATTCTAACCACAGTGCCACCACGGCTCTTAGATAACTAATACTTGTCTTCTCTAAGCCAATATAAAGTAATGAAATTACCCAAAATACAAGACCAAAGAAACTGATTCTTTTTCTCACATTATTGTGGAAACTGACTATATAGAATGTAGATTTTCCAATTTGCCAAGCAATCAATCCATCAACTACTTGTCAATCCCCCATCCAATCCTTCATGAAACTAAGCTCATGAAATAAACAGCTTTCAGAGCCAAGACACCAATGTTATCCAAGTTTTGATTTGTTCCTGGAATCAATTAAGTACTAAAGTCAATGCAAGTATCATTTATATTTAAAATCATGCCAATATTTAACTGGAGTTCCTGGGAAATATCCAGAAATCCACTGTGTGTGTGGTATATACTTGGAAATTCAACACTGTGTAGTAAGTTAGTTATTAAATGTATTCAGTTTATCATAAAACCTATTTCAATAAGTCTCCTACTTAAATCTTCTTGTGAAAGAATGCATTCGTTAATGTTCTAGATTTTAATTAATATTAAGTACAAATCAGTGCCATTCTCTTTTAATTTTTCTATTTATTCTATTTTTTAGGACACACTAAAAAAGGTCAATGAGGTTTTACACTTTTGCTATTCTTTTAAATATCTTACTTTAAAAAAAATGCCCATGATAAGATTATCAGAAATTGATGAAGTGACGTTTGCCATGCTTTGCATAGTCTTGCAGCCAGTAAGATGTCCACAATCAGAACAAGGGCATCTTTCAATAGAACCAAAGGAACAATTGCTGTATCAATAGGGTATGCTTTTACAGCACAGAGAAGTTTAAATTGTTCACCTTTTGAAACTTCCAAAATACTTATTTGGTGTTTGCTCTGGTTATTTATTAAATAAGGAGAACTACTAGCTGTCTTTAAATAATATAACATGCTACTCAGTTGGATAAGACATTGTGAGAAAACTCAGAAAGCAAGTCAAATAATGCCAATGAGAAACCTCTTGTCTCCATACTATCTCATTTAATATCTGTCCTTTCATGGCATGATCATTATTAACACTGGTAATTAGGGCATAGAGGAAACAATGCGTATAGTCAATTTCATGGTATCCTTTGACTATTGACCCAGATTCTGTCCCCATAATCCCTGAGTGCTCACTGGTGCGCTTCTCATATACATAATTCTTGGTCAGCTTTCTTCATCTCAGAACTTGATATTAGACATTTGTTGTCTTCTCCTTTCAGTTTGGAGGTAATGATACTCAACCAGAAAATAAAATATTTTGCTGCTTCTGGTGAGTTCAGAGTGTAAGATTGTAAGAAGAAACAAGGCCCAGTTCTTAATACTTGTTTAATTGGCCTTTCTGAATTAAATAGGAAAAGCCTGAAAAGTCTTCAACTTTCGTATAAATCTGCTGAACACCTTTTGACCCCTGTGCAATAATAAATAAAATGCATTGTGGCTGTCTGAGACAGATCGACTACAGTGGAAGATATGAAGACATTTCACTGGAACATCTGGCATTCATTGCTTTTCCATAGGGAGGAAAGGAAGAATCAAAAGTCTTTTGGCCAGGATTTCATTTACCGCTGTTTCATATTGCCATATGGTTCCCCCCCCCCCTTTAAGTGAGAAATTACTGTCTTAAGTTGGAATTGTTTGATGTTTGAGAATGCTGTTACTTTTTCATAAATTGAGTACAATCTGCATATTTGAAAACCTATTTGTGCCCAATAAAATGTTCTATTAGATGTGGAAAATTATAAATTACATATATTTAATCTTTTTAAATGTTGATATAAAGGCAATTGAAGTTTCTATTTTATTAGTACTTTGGACAGTCATGACTTAATTTTATTGATTCCCATTATCAAATAGAAATGTAGTATCTCATCTTTGAAAAATGATACAGGATGTTGGAAAGTAAGTGATTTTTTTTTTTTTTGAAAATTTAAATATGTTGACACTGAAATGCTTGCAAAATTTTATTGCTAGGAGATAGCCCTTGGAAATAAAACGAATGTCGTAAGTTTCCAAGGAAAAATCCTAAAGCATGCATATTAAGTAGTAATTCCCATTTTGATTGTACAACTTCTTTACTTGGCCTTTGAATACTAATTTGTGCCCTGTAATTGGCATCATAAAGTTGAATATGATGAGACTTAAATGTTCCTAACAATTCTATCCAGAGTTCAGGATCTCTCTTTTTTCTAAACAAAAAGATAAAATTAGAGGCAAAAATAGTTTTGACTTGTTCTGCTTTGATAGGAACTACTGATTGAATTTTATGAAGCCTCAGGAAGAGAAATGGGAAGAGAAAAGATGTTAAAAGAAAATGAATTAAAGATGAGGTTTATTATGTCAAAAACGTTAGCTCCTACAATACGGTGAAGGAAAAGAAACAAACCAACAAAAAAGTATACACAGAAAATAAGGTATTTAGTGAAGAAGTGATAAAAGGTCAAGATCTAAGGTAAAAAGTATATATTTAGTATCCTATGACTATCGCTAAGTGTTGTATCTTATGATTCATGATGAATGTATTTTTTTATGTACACTGAGAACTTATGCACTGAAGACAAATTCCTTATGTGTCCAATCGCACTTGGCCAATACAGAATTCTATTTCTATTTCTATAAACCAAAGACAAAAATGTATGAAAGAAAAAAATGAAACCAGAAGGAACATTAAGCAGGAACAAGAAATTTTCACTCAAGAATTTGGAATCTGGCATTCTTTCAAAGAAATTACAAATGCTTGTTTTCCTGATAAGAAACATTTTCCAGTGAACAAGATAATATGGATTAAACATATATTTTCTTTAATTGCCCTTCTATTTTACAATCCTCTCTAGAGCACATTGTTCTAGCCTTTTTTCTCTATGTCTCAATAATTAATAACATCCTACAATACTGTTAAGAAATGATAGAAACAGTTGATGCCTGGGGACTTGCTCAATATATTCATCAAAGAGGATTTTATTAATAGATGAAGTTAATCAAACTAAAAGGACTTTCTACCATTTCATCACCTTTTTAATTTCCCTTATTTCAACCAAAAGACAGTTTAAAACAGATAAAGATACAAATTATTATTTTGTTTCCTTAATATAGATAAACTATAGTTTGCATTTACTAAGTGTACAATGAAATACAATGTTTAGGTGCAACTATAGTATCAAATGATTCTTGGGTTCAAAGGAATCCCTACCAATTTCAATGAAATTTATTCTCTTATTGTATAACTTACATTAGAGTATTCATAGAGCTAAATATACAATATATTTGAATTATGTTTAAGCTACAGAACAAAAATGAAAGACAATTTCATTATAAAGAAAATAATTACTACAGATAATAGCTGAATGAAGAACTTTCAGTTTCTCAGCTTCTAATTATCTATATGCCAAACTAGTATATATCCAGACAAGAAACTTAGGTGAAAGATTTAGATTTCTGGTCTGTGAACAGGTCCTCCATTATTTGGGATGGAAGAGGAATAATAGCAACTGAAGGAAAGATAGATATCAAATAATTACAGGGAGAAAGAAAGGTTGATTAACTTCTCCTAAATAAATCTGTTTGTATATGGGAAAAGAGCCAAGAGTACATTCAGTATGTGAGATAGACTTTCTGATCAGCAGCATGTGTAAATCATTGAAAAGCTATAGTAAAGTAAATATTTGACACAGTTCCATTATATATACATATACATACATACATACATACATACATACATACATACATACATACATACATACATATATATATATATATATATCAGAAGTAGCTTTCCTTCACATTAGAGAATGCAAGCTGTTTATTACTAAACTAAATTGATCAGTTGTATGCTTCACAAAATAATGGCCTATACTGTAGAAGATAATTTCTGAATAGAAATTTTGTTTAATCATATGACCTTATCAAAAGTATAAACCTTATGCAAGTTTACAAGTAAATGCAAATAAAACATAGGATATACAGCAAGTAAAATAAGTCTTCACAACTTTGGCTAACCCCAGTCTCACATGGGAAACTTCTGAAATAAGAAATTTTAGGATAGGTAATGGACTTACTCATAAAATGCCTGCCGAGGAGGCCTATATATTTATGAAATAGCTATCGTAGTAGACATGGCAAGTCACAAAACACCAATTTAATGAGCCTTCTCCCTGACCCGGCTTCATGGGCTTACTAGTGAAATTTTGCTCAGTTGCTCTCAAAGCATTCCAGCAAATGACTCCAGTACTTAAAGGTTGGTGCTTTTGTTTGTAGCAATCAGGATTCCAATTTTATTTATTAAAGAACCATTAAAAAATAAAGTAAAAGGATAGAACATTTACTACTAAATATATAGAGATATTTTGTTACCTTTAGTATTCCTCAATTTCAGAATGGAATGAAAAATATAAGAGAGTCTCTGTATTGGGCCAATTTTTCACAAAAAAGGCAGGTGTGGAATTAAGTTTGGTTTCAACTTTATGATCTTTCAACCAATTGGTTTTAAAACACTTGGCCTTGATTAACTCATTTAAGTGTAACAAGAAGAGTTTCTTGGAGAAGCCAAAGTACAGATGTCTTAGTTTCCCACAGGGCTGGTATTTTTGCTGAATTTTCCAGACATAGGAGATGAGACAGTGAATAATCATTTGTCTATGAGCGCTCAACTTAATGTCATAACCTGGTATGATTTAGCTATATACAGTATTATCTTAAGCAGTATTACAGATACTGTACTATTGTTTCATTCCCACCTACATCTACATTTATGTACATTGCTTGCGTCTTAAGTGAATCAATTTAATTGAAAATATTCAGAAAATACAGTTCTTGATAGGTTACTGATTTAAGTTTTAGGTATTATGAATGTCATGATTTTAGTGTCTATATTAGAAGATCATGTGCTACTTTTAGGATTTATTTGGTTTCTGTTTACTCTTATTGCATTTTAAACTCAGAATTGCTTTCTATTTCACAACTATTTCCAGGAATGCAGTTCCTCCCCCCACCAAAACAAATATATGGAGCCCCCTCAAAAGAATCAGGATAGGCCATGTCAGATGAAGGCAAAGCTGTTTGGGTGGTGAATGGCTAAGAGCCTGCAATGGAATTGTAGTGCAAACAATCATACACATAGTCCAAAAATGTCCCCTCAGGAAATTTCAAGGCACCTGGGGTAATCTCTCTCAGCCACATGAGCAGCATTTAGATGTTTAGATATTCAACAATAAAATCTATCCTATTGTGATCCTATATTTCCATATTGTGGTAATTTTATCATGGTTTTATCCTAATTTAATTTTTATCTTGTTCACTCTATTGTCAACATACTTTACATACATGTATATCCTAATATTTTATTTACATTTATATTTGTGTTTATATCTATGATGTCTTTTTTTAGTGTTGTATATCAATGATTTCATGATCTTTGTAGATGCCATACACTACATAAATAATAAAGCAATATAATTTAGTATATTGCAGGCTTTTTCTGGCCATCCTTAATCTAAATTGTAGTTATGAGGTATTTTAGCTCAGAAGCAGGAATTTTAAAGCCCTAGGACAATATAAACTTAATGTAGCCAGTTCAGACATCTGTTGTAATCATTTGTTCGTTCTTTAAGAGTTCATTAGCCAAAGAATATCTAGAATGAAGAATAGAGGTGTCAGAAAGAGAGTAGAGGAATAGTCAGCTTGACTGCCATACTAGATTTTGAATCAATGAATATATATTTTGCATTTTATTAATTACAGTTATTTGAATAAATCTAAAATTATTCTGATGAATATTGCATTGCTATTTATAATATGGTAGAAGATACACTAACCCAGTTGAATGTAAAAACTATGATTTGCATTAATAAGAGTTGAAAAGCCATTTTGAAGGTGATAGGAAAGCAGCTGTTTAAGCTCCAGAATAAATTGAATATTCAAAATAGTTTAATTTGAACAACTATTCTCCACTCATGTGCATTTGTGCAGATTATTTCTTAAAAGAGTTATAATATGTACATTTAACTGCATTGACATTTTTCAAACTTGGGAAATGCATAAAGAACAAACTGGCATACTGATTTAACTATTTTAAGGTGTGGATGGATGAGAAAGAAAAAATAAAACTTATGTAATGTGGCTTCTTAATAATAACTGATAATAGTGGCAGGCATTTAGTGCCCAAATGTTTTTGGATTTCATCTTCCATGCCCAATATAATTAATGGCAAGAAACTATGGGAATTGTAATATAAACCTCATGGAACACCATACTGTTGATTCCTAATACACTTGTACTTCCATTCTTATATAAAAGTTTTAATGCTTTTAAGTGCTACTTTCTGACAATTATAATTGGGCTCGTGTTCAAAAGGCAGAGTACCTAGTGTGCAGTTACAAAGAGGAAGTATTGTTGACAAAAGAAGTAATTAGAAGTATTCATGGTATTCTGTTAAATGAGTCACACCCAATTTTACAACCTTTTTTGCCACAGTTGTTCATTGAATCATATGATTGCTATGCAAATCTGGCTTCCCCTCTTGCCTTTGCTTGTCAGAAGCAGCTGGAAAGGTCATAAATGATGATCACATGACCTTGGCACACCAGACCTGTCATAAGTATATCCCAATTACCAATCAAGATTTTGATCCTGTGACAGTCATAAGTGTGAGGAGTGTTCATAAATATTTTGTTTCAATACCTTTGAATGGTTGCTAAATGAATGGTTACAAGTTAAGGACTACTTGTATTCTTTTACTGCTACTACTTCTTACATTGCTGAGGAATAAAATCCTGTGTGGTATACCATTGTTTCCAAAGTACCTCTGATTCAACCCTGATGGGCTGAGGACAGAGCAATACATTAAGCAAGGAAGAGCTTCACCCTCTAAAACTATCTAGTAGACCTATATTCTTTATGCTGTCATTCTGCTGTACTGTGCAGGCATTTCTGATTCAGAAATCAGAAGATTCAGGTGACCACTAGGCCATTTCTGTAGGGACACTCATTACAGCTGAACTATGAGGAAACAAAGGCCATGCGTTTTGCAAGGGGCTTCAAAAAATTCTACTGGACTTTTGAAGAGTACTTAATTGAAGAAGTCTCTTGAGATCTGTTCTCCATTATTCATTTCTCTCACTTTCCTTTGGGTGTTCAGAAGAGATCTGCAGCAATCCTCTTTTTCTCTAGAGCAGCTCACTATGTGCCAGCTGCTTTGAAGCTTTTTGAAGCTGAGGCGCTGGCACTACTCCTCTATGGAATACAGTTAAACTGAGGTGTCAGTTATGAGAACCTGAAGAGAATTCAAACTGGCCTTCTAAGAAAGTTATTTTAGGTAGCAATATGTTTGTCTAATGCTATTCTAGTTTGTAGGTAGGATTTATAACAAACAAAATAAGGATGATCTGGTGGACTTAGGTATTGGCTGAAAATGAGTCTGGTGTACCTTATCTTGTCAGATAAATATGATTCATCTTGGAAACTTCCATAAATAACAAGATGTCCAGTAAGATGCTGATCACATGGGATAATATTGGGTTAATATTACTCTTAAAGAATTGTCATAGAATTACCACTAACTGATGTAGAATTACCACTAAATGACCACAATGTGATTTAAATTAATTAGGCACAGCATATTTGATTTTAAACCAGCATTATATCTGACCTATCTTACAAATAATATTATTTCAGAAACCTTTACACTGTTATAATTTAATACCTTACCATTTAGCAGTGTTGGCAGTAAATACCACTGAATAATGTGTTCACACCATGCTGTGTACTGTACCACAATGAGCCACTAAAACCTCTTTACCCATTTTCAACTTGGACCTAAACAGTCTATGTGCAGCTTTTTTGACAATTTTTTACTATATCAATATTTATATTTGTAGCTGAAATAATTTATTCTATATTGGAAACAAAGGATGCATTTATGACCGCAGATTATTTTATGATGCATGTTACATTATATTTTATATATATTTCCTTCCTTCCTTCCTTCCTCCCTCCCTCCTTCCCTCCTTCCCTCCCTCCCTTCCTTCCTTCCTTCTCATAGGGCTGAAAGGAACTTTGGATATCTTCTAATCCAATGTCTTGCCCAAGGCAGGAGTACTTATACCATCCCAGACAAGAGATGGGCTGCAACTCACAATGTGTTTGGAAAACAGCTAGCTCTGGCTCATCAGAATGTCTTTGAACTAAAAATGGAAAGGGAAGATAATATTTAAGACCAAACCCCAAGCATAACCCCAAGACAATAAATCAGTCAAAGAGAAAGGGAGTGATGAGAAGGAAGGAAACTCAGCTATAAATCAGAAGACATAGTAAGCAAAAGGAGTCAACCATAACTAATATATACTAACAATGGGGAACAAACAATGAGAATTTGAAGTCTAAGTAGATGAGGGCTGGTATGATGTTGTTGCCATTACAGAAACCTGATGGGAGGTCTGGTTCAGTGATCCACAATAAAGTATAACTGACTGAATAACAAATATGGAATGCTCTGGAAATCAAGATAAGGTGATTACTTTACAATGTGGACTAGATTTAGAAATAAACTGTTCAGAGTTGGAAGGAGTTCAGAGTTCTACCAGAGCTTTTTAAAACGAGACTGAGAATCTAATTTTAGTTTCCCATCAATTACCCATTTTTCTGTCTAAAGTGACTTGTAGAACATATACTTTGCAAGGCAAAGAAAGCAATTTCTTCCCTATATCAAAAGACAAAGATGGCTAAAAAGAGAACTGTACAAAAAACACTACTAGGGTAATTATGAAGTAATGACATATGGAAGAAGAAATTCTGTCTAATTCAGAATATCTTTTTTTTTTCTTTGACTTTGTTCAGCACCTTGTCACTTACTTGGACTGGTTACTTTACCTGGACTTGTTAAGCATTTGCTTCTTTGACCTTACTTGCTTGATTCTTGCTTCAAATTATAGTTGAGTGGCTTGTCTAACCTACCCAAACTATTGTTAACAGTGATTTGTGAAAACAATGTAACTTTAGACCATGAAACTGTATTATTCCAATAAGCCATAAAAGTCAGTGTAATAGTATAATGCTTAAGACAGAGGTTTAGGAATGGAGAACCAGGCTCAAATCCATGAAAGCTTTCACCTGTGAATGATTTTCAAATAGTCTCTCTTGATCCAACCTACTTCACAGAATTGCTGTTGTAGGGGAACATGTGAAAAAGGAGCATTGAGTTAATGAAGGAAAGGCAGAGTCCAAATATACTTAATAAAAGATTAGTCACATTTTAAATTTGGACATAAATTGTTTCATTAAAAATATTTGCATTGTATTGAGAATTCTGAAGTCTTCTAGTATCTTTCTTGGGACCATGCTTACAGCAGTGTGCATGTGTTTATGTGAAATGAAATATTTCCCAGGCTCATTAGTATCATGCAATTATTGTTAAGATTGATTGAAACTCTTTTGTTATGTTTGGAATTAAGGGAAGAAATATTTGGGGCGGGGGAATATCAAGAAACTCAATAGATGAACACAGCTGGCATCATAATGATTTCACCACTTACCCCTTACTCTGCTTTTATAGGAAGGTCATGAAAATATTTATATAATGCTGATAACACAAGTGCTGATGATAAGCCTGGTAATTAAAATATTTTACTGTTACACTTAATGGCAGGAGTAGAACTTTATTTATCCCATCAATCTTAAATTATACTCCAATCCTTTTGTAAAAGGTTGTGAATGACTTGTAGATTAGAAATAATGTTTCCAGTAAACTTATTACATTCTTGTCAAAGTTGGAAAGAGATGAATAATCAGTGAATAGAACAAGTCATAAATATCTGATATGAACAGGGCCAAATGTCTGCTGCATAAATGCCCATAAATGTAAGCTTGCCTTCTACAATTAAACAGAGTGGAATCAAGTGATCTCAGCCCATCAAGTCAAGCCATGGAAGTAGGCTGTCATCTTGATTGGCATTATTCCAGTCCAGTCTTCAACAATCTCTTTGGCCATGAGAAGGAGCTTCACCTGGAGGAAAAAGAGAAAGGATAAGTGAATGGAAGCTTCCTTGGATAAAGGAGATCTTATTTTTCTTCTGGCTGGAATATAGATGCATGGTACTCTCTAATAAACAATTTGGTTTCAGAAAAAAAACTATCTTGTAATCTGCAACTCTTACACTGCAAAAACATATGGACTACACAACTCGATCAGGGCAAAGCAGTAGACTTCTGTAAAGTCTTTTATTCAGTGGTACACGACAAACTACTCCTAAAACTAAAATCTTATGGTATCTCTGAACACTTGTATAACTGGATAGAAGCATTCCTGTCAAACAGACAACAAATGGTCAAAATTGGGAGCATTCTATCAAATTCTGTACCTGTCAACAGTGGTGTCCCCCAAGGCAGTGTTCTAGGACCAACTCTCTTCATATGCTACATAAATGACCTCTGTGATCATATTAAGAGCAACTGCATTCTCTTCGCTGATGATGTAAAGCTATTCAACCCCACAGACAATACTGCTACCCTTCAAAAAGATCTCAACTATGTATCAGAGTGGTCAAACAAATGGCAACTTTCAAATCTCAACAAATAAATGCTCTGTTTTACATATTGGCAAAAAAAATCAGAAAATAAAATACAGGCTGAATAGTCAGCCTGAATAGACCTTGTTGATGATCCAAACTCTATCAAGGACCTTGGAGTACTCATCTCTAATGATCTAAGTGCTAGAGCCCACTGTAACTATATAGCCAAAAAGGCATTAAGAGTTGTTAACCTAATCCTACGTAACATTTTTCTTTGGTAATGTCACACTACTAACTAGAGCATACAAAACATTTGCTAGACCAATACTTGAATACAGTTCATCAGTCTGGAACCCACATTACATATCTGATATTAACACAGTTGAGAAAGACCAGAAATATTTCACAAGAAGAGTTCTCCACTTCTCTACTTGTTGCAGAATACCTTATGCCACCAGACTTGAAATTCTAGACCTAGAAAACCTAGAACTCTGCCACCTTCGGTCCGATCTAAGTATAGTATATAAAATCATACATTGCAACGTCCTACCTGTCAATCAATACTTCAGCTTTAACCATAACAATACAAGAGCACACAATAGATACAAACTCAAGGTAAACCACACCAAACTTGATTGCAGGAAATACGACTTCAGCAACGGTCAATGTCTGGAATACTCCACCTGACTCTGATGTTTCTTCCCAAAACCCCAAAAACTTTAACCTTAGATTATCTACTATTGACCTCACTCCTTTCCTAAGAGGTCTGTAAATGCATCAATGTGCCTACCATCCCTGTCCTATTGTTTCTTTTTATTTCTCTTATATGTGTACATTTCATGTATTCATAACTATGTTTCATACCTGTTATCTTATAATCGGTTGATAAATAAATAAATAAAATAAAATAAATGTTGCACTTTTTTATGCTCAGGGATCATATGCTGAACTGCAACTCATTGGTCCTTGGCTGTGGGCTTTGACTGGATGGAAATTACATTTTGGCATGTTGTCTCTTGTTGGAAGATAATATTTATTGTTCAGTCTTACCAGCAAGGGGTAAAAGAAAAGGCCTTCTCAGTAGATATGTATATACCTAAATTATATGGCAATTAGTCTCAGTGGAACAGACAGGCAGCTGATTCTCATTATTGATAGTTATGTTTTATAAAGTTGCTGCAAAGACTAACTTAGTGAATGCTGAATTTCATCTGGGAATGTGTATCTCAAGTGATTCATCGCTCTGCATCCATCTGTAAATGTTCATAAAAGCACCAGGAGTATTGATTTGGAGATTACAAATAAAATTGGGATTTTATAAATTTATAATGAGGGTCAATTCTATTCCTCTTCTTTTTAGAAACTCCTTTACTCCACAAAAGGTATACATTTTGGGATACCATACTTGCTTGTAATGTTAAGGTATGTTTTTGTGTGCGTATGTGCATATGTGTGCATTTACAGGTGTGTGTATATATTGTACTTATGGAATTGTTATTAGGGTGTTTCCTTTGAAAATATCAAATGTAGTTTCAGCATATAGGAACATCTTTTCTGAATGTGGAAAATAAGTAAGGCCAAGTTTGTTGTTTGTACTTATATGAGAGTATTCCTATTGCGGGGGAAGAGGATTTTTGTTACAAAAAAATTATCTTGGTCTGATTTGAAAGCTATCTGGAGATTTTTAATCTGGCCCTTTTGTCTAACCCTGAACATATCAATAATGGACTCTGATGGAATGTTGCAGCTGAAAGTGAAATGCTGTACCAGCTGGGATCCAGATGAAGAATGCCTTTGAACGTTTAATCACAATCATATTGCACATTAAATACTTATCTGCCTGGATTGAAGAGAGCAAGAAATGAAGTTATCAAACAAAGTGGGAGTTTACAGAGCAAAAGAAATGCACACCTATGGGCATCTTTGGTGTTTAATGGGATCAAAGAGTTAATAAATGTCCTATTTGTTTCAAGGTGTCTGCCTGTGTTTTCATGGCACTTTCCAAACATTCCATTTTCTATTGATCATATTAGTGTTTTGGAACATGTTGAAGAACATTGGTTGTTGATACAGTGTGATAAACCCATGGAATTTGAGACAAAATAGAACATTCTTGATAATCATGTTGATCAACTCATCCTTTTCTTGAACTCAGAGTATTTCTGCAAAAGCATGGAAAAAGAAAAGAGAGGTTTGGCTATATAAGCCGATCTATCATGCAGTAGTTCCAGTTTTCAAAACAAAATAGTATGGTGATCCTTTGCATGTATGAACAAGTATAGTCTATGTGTTCCAGCCTTCCCAGCCTCCTTCATTCCAGATGTCTTTGCATACAATTCATCCACAGAACGCTGTCTTCTCTTTAAAAAATACATATAGTTGTTTAAGTTCTGGCTGTGCAATAAGGCATTAGCTAATGTGGATCCAATTTTCCCCTAAAGTTGATTGGTGTATTAAGCTATCCCTTCTCAAGAACCTTGTCACTGAGGTATAATTATGATTTGAAGGTAATTGTCATAGGCCTCTACATTCAAGGAGGATTTTTCATAGGTACTTTTATTAAAAGGAACAGATTTCACGACTAAAACAGTAAGAACACAACAGGTTGGATGAATTTCCAACTAGACTTTAAGACTTCAAACTATAAGAATGTTAATACAGTGGAACATCTATACGTTTAGTTATGCAATTTGCTTACTCTGCACTTAATTGCAAGCAAACAGCTTTAACCTATAGTGCTTAACATTTAATTTTATCAGCCCTTGGCTTATTGAGAAATGGAAAGTCTTTGTGTATTCTTTTGTGACACAAGAGAAACCAATTAAGTAATTTTGTGATGTTTACTTTTGCTTAAATTACTTCTGTTTTCATGTTCCCTTTTCAACAATAAAATTTAATGGAGTCTTTTTTCTCCAGTTTAAAATTTAAGCCCCCCCCCCCCATCTCTTGCCAGCTTTTATTTTTTTAAAAAAGATTTCTATTGGAACCTAATTGGTTTTAAACAAGACATGATAGAAATGTTTTAAATCATGGTCTTTGTAAAAATTACTACCACGCATGCTGAATAGTAACAGATGTTCTGCATGTACTTAAAACAACAGCCACACTGACCTTAATAATACTAATTAATTGTAAGAATGGCTAACAAAAAAGGTTGAATGAATTCTAAGTAAGTGGGGGATTTTATAATCAATCGCTATATATTGAATGAGTCTTGCATGACAACTAGGAAGCAGTAACTTGTAGTCTAATTGTGCATGCTTTATTTGTTCCAATTATGTGTTTACTTACACATAAACATTGCATGGTTTGTCTTTTTTTTTTTTTTACTGTAATGTGATTCTAATAAATGTTTGAAAGAAGCAACAATAGGACCAGGACATTCTGTACGCTAGCTTTTTTTTTTTTTTGACCCTGCAATTTCTTAGCACTAGGATGAGACAGCTGAGAACTTTTATCCTGGATTGATTGATGCCATCCAACTTTTAAAATAATGGAAAGAGGTATGGTAAACTTTCAAATCCTTGTGTGACATAATTGATATCTTACCTAATAGCAAACTGCTAGTCAAGATAGTTTAATATGGCTGTTTAATATGCTTTCCTTGACATAAAAATCAAATACAGCATTTGTGTTTATTTTTTTTAAATCGTGTCTTCAAATTAATAAGTGTCCTGTGTTTAGTGATTTCAAAGATTGGATCTACCTTTTAAAGAGACTATTTTCCATAGAGCTGTCTCGAGTGTCCAGGTTGGGAGGAGCTCCAGTCTCGGCTCTTCCAGGCTGAGCTTGAAATTGAGGAACGCCCTCACCGTCACGTGGTCCTCGGGCGCTCCCCAGTTTTTTGCTCAGCCTCGTGGCTAACAGGCTGTTTTTCCCTTGCTCCGGTCGTTCAGCATTCTAGGCCTCTCCTTCTCATCGCTTACTGGATCACCGGCAGGCAGCGCAGGACTTCAGGTTTGAACTCCCCAGGGAGTGTTTTTAACTTCCGAACTGTTTCCTTAGGGGAGAAACGAGCGCTTCGAGCGCTGCCCCCCCACCGCTTCGTTTGCCGCCTAATCGCTCCGCGAGGCCGCTCGTTCCTGCCTGCCTCTCCTCGCTTTAGCCGCCTTCCCCCGCGAACGCCTTCTAGCCCAGGGTACGCTTCCCTGGTTCTCCCAAAGGCTCTAATCTTCCCTGGGAGTTTACCGCCGCTGGGGCTGCCTCCGTTACTTTGCGGCCTCCATCTCGGGCCCCCTGTGGCGTCCGCCATCTTGGGTGGCCCTGGAACGGCCGCCATCTTGGTGTGCCCTGGAACGGCCGCCATCTTGGGTGTGCCCTGGAACGGCCGCCATCTTGGGTGTGTCCTGGACCGCCGCCATCTTGGGTGTGCCCTGGAGTGGCCGCCATCTTGGTGTGTGCCCTGGAACGGCCGCCATCTTGGTGTGCCCTGGAACGGCCGCCATCTTGGGAGTGGCCGCATGGCCGTCTGCCATTACTAGAGGCCTTTTACAGGCCGCAGCCTTAACTGACTATTAGGCAGCCTAGGATTCCCTCGTCTCAGCCTGTCTTTCATTCCACCAAAGGCCTCCTGCAGAAATAGGGTCTGTTGGCCCTGCAGCCTTTTTTTCCCCAGCAGGCGAAGTAGCAGCTCTGCCCCCACCCACCCCTTCCCCGGTCCGTCCGGCAGGGGTAGCTGCCTGGCGTTCACCTTTCTGGCTGATTGGTCTCTGGGCTAGGCCCTGGTTCGTACCAAACCTCTATTTTAAACAGAAAAAAATTTTTTGACTAAAAGGGGCGTGGGAACGTGCGTTGGGATTCCCGGCCTCCCGTAGGCCGCATCCAGACCTGGTTTCAGCTTACATTATTCCCTTCTGCCTGCGGCCTCAGGGTCATTGTTTTTTTTTTTTCAGAGGCCTACCAGTAGGCCGCATTGTTTTCCTGACTCCTGGGCAGATCCTGGGACTGCTCAAATACCTTGCAATCCTGCCTAAGTCTCCCCCAACTAAGGAGTTAGTTGCTTGCCATGTCCCTTCCCCGGTTCGCCCGGCAGGGACAGCTTGGCGTTTATTCTGGCTGATTGGCCCCGGTCTAGGCCCTACTTCCCAACACGTTACAGAACAATTCTGTGGCCTTGACAAAAAGGGGTGCAACACGAGCACTGGGAGTTCCAGCCTCTGCTTTGGCTGTACCCAGACCCGTTAACCGCCTCGCATTAACCAAAAAATTTTTTCCTTTTTTTCTCTCCTCTCCAGATGGCAGACGACAATACCTCTCGTGGCACTTCTCTGAAGGCCAAGGCCAAATCCCACCACCTGCGCAAACAGGCACAGGAACCATCCAAAGCTTCCCAAAGGGATGCCCTCAGGCGACACAGGGCCCTCGAAAGGGAAATTGACAGACGCTCTCAGGAGTCAAGCTCTGTGCCCCGGGACCCTTCCGTTCCATCAACCTCCACCCATCCTCCTCTCCCCTCCCCTCCTGCTTCTGCTTCTCCCCCACAGCCTGGACAGGCCCCTGAGGTCACCTTGCCCACCACTGCTGTAGAACTGCGCCCGGAGGAGTCTCACCCACCCCCATGGCGGAAATACCCGAAAACCTAATGCAGGCTATGGAGCTGGCCATCCGGCAAAGGGTAGCACAACAGATGCAGCAGCTGGCCGGCCTGGCTCCTCGGCCCGCGGCCCCCGAGGCCCTAGGATCAGCGGCCTCGCATGGTCAAGCAACTCCCCAAGAGGACTTAACCTTACCTTTGGAGTTGGAGGGAATGGAGGCCCAAGAACCCGGGACCCTTCCCTCTTTGGGGACGAGCAGGACCTTGACATGAGGTCCCTCATAGGCAGTGAACTCTTTTTGGGAACAGGTCCCTAGAAGGGGACATGTCGGAGGGCGAGGGCCTCCCTCCAGGTCAGCCCGCGTTTCTAGGGCTCTTTAAACCACACCTATTTAGGTCCCTCCTGTTCAAAGCCAGGACCACCTCGGGCCTGAACCCCCTCCCCACCCAACCGGCGGCGGCAGGGTTCCTCCCGACTCTCTCTTCTCTCAGCCCGTGGCGAAACTGAGGTGATCCCTGTCCCGCCCATATTCTCAGACATGGTTTCTAGGCAGCTGGCCTCCTCGGGGCCCCCTCCCCCCCACGCCCAGGACAAGCGGTTTTTAACCTGGAACCGCAGTTCTCCACCTTGCTCGATCCCCTCCCCGTGGACGAGCCCGTGGTAGGCCTGGTTTCCCGCTTTACTCCCAGAGACTCACTCGATGCTCTCCAGCCCGAGGACAAGCGAGCTGAACTGGCCCTGTGCCGCGCTCACCTCTCTGACGCTTGGGCAGTCAGGGCTTCCACTGCCGCGTCGTTTTCACCAGGTCTTCCATCAAGTGGCTCCAGCAGCTCAAGCAGCATGTCCCCACAGCCAATCTCAGGGCGCACCAGGACATTGCCAAGATCCTGGCGCGGCCGAAGTTTCTGCAGACGCCACCTTCCAGGCGGCAAGTTCTCCACCAGGGCCATTTAGTCCCAGGTTACCGCCCGCCGTCTACTCTGGCTCCGCCACTGGCAAGCGGACGTTAAAAACAAGACTAAGCTAGCAACAGCCCCATCTCTGGGGGAAAGTTATTTGGACCGGTTCTCGACCCATTCCTGGCCGAGACCGGAACAAGTGCAAGTACCTCCCTTCCCACTCTAGGAGGTCCGACTTCAGAGGCTCCCCCTCTCCTCGCCAGGGTTCTTCTCATTCCTCCTCCTTTGCCAGATACTACCGATCCTCTCCCTATAGATCTCCCTACCGAGGCGGAGCGGATGGGTCCGGAGGTAATCCTTCCAGGAAGCCCTCCCGGGGATCCGGGAGAGGTTCGTTCCGTCGTTCTCGATAATGCAGTCGCCTCAGGCGCTTGTCCTTTAAAAAAAAAAAAAAAAGAGGAAGGAGTGCGAGAAGGCCTCACCTCTACTCCGACCTTTAACCCCTGCTTGCAACAGGCTCCTACCCCAGGAGCACTCTTGTCCTCCTCACCCTGCCCTGGGCGACTGGTCGGCAACACATCTACCCCCATTCAATGCTAGCGGGGTCCCTTCTTGCGCTCCCGGGCCTCACACAGATCTCTGCACCTCCCCTCCTTCTCTCTGTCCCAGAGTTCTCCCAGGGGAATTCCCCACACGGGTCGGTCTTCCCAGTTTCTTGAATCCCGGTCCCAGTGCACACCTGTTGGCCTCTTTGGCGAGGACTGCCTCCCGGATAGCTCCGCCTCCTCTTTAGGCCACTTGTTGAGACATCCCAATATCCAGGGTTTTCTCCTGTTGGGCATGCCTTCCAGCGGGTCATCAGGGTTCCAGGAGAGATTCTATACCAGACGGGCCCCACCCGCAGGACTAGCCAAGCTTTGGTATGTCCCATCCTGGACACTCGAGACAGCTCTATGGAAAAGGGCGTTGGTTCTTACCTGATATGCTTCTTTTCGTAGAGCTGTTGAGAGTGTCCAGCCCCACCCGTAGGCCGTCTGGTGGGAAACCTGGCTGTTCGACCGAGCAATCTAATATATTTTTTCCTGAGTGTGATGAGAACAGGACCTTCCTTCTCGTCTGTGCAAAACCTGGGGAGCGCCCGAGGACCACGTGACGGTGAGGGCGTTCCTCAATTTCAAGCTCAGCCTGGAAGAGCCGAGACTGGAGCTCCTCCCAACCTGGACACTCTCAACAGCTCTCTGAAAAGAAGCGTATCAGGTAAGAACCAACGCCCCTTTAACATTTTGGTTCCATTTTGGTTTGGTTTGTTCTATTCTATTGTAATTAACTTTCATTCAGCAGGTTGTTGAACACAGAAAAAAAGTTATGGAAATGGCATAGAAGTTGAGTATAGGTTCCTTCCCCCAATCCCCCGCAGCTTGTTATTAACATTTTGGGGAAATAAAACTAGCCCCTGTATTAGACTTATTCGACTTCCATCCTATATATGCTTGAATTCAGTCTGAATTTGTATGATGCACATCTGATCTAGGTTAGTCTTCAAAATTGAAGAAAACCAATTAATTTTTAGATTGGGGATTGCTTGCAAATTAAAACAAATGTTAACTAGATTTTGAAGTACAAAAAAATAATATTTTCTGTTTAATTTTCAAGAATATTACTAGAGCAGTTACCAGGAGTCACAATCAGTTCAAGAACATTTTTACTGTTTTAAGCATTGAAATGGATTTGTGGATTTGCATGGTGTTCTTCTATTTCAAGTCAGTCTTTGTGTCAGATGGCCTTGAATAAAACATATATAAGCAATAGCTATGAATCCATTCAGAAGAGTTACCTTTTCACTGGTCCTTGTGCAATTAATAGGTGAGAATATCTGTAAAACTCTTATCTATGAAATGTTTGACCAAAGAAAACTACTTGTCCCTCATTTTCTAGATTACTGAAAAGAGTTGACAATTTCATGGAAAATTTGTTGCATGGTATTAGTTCTGCCATTTTAATGGAATCTCCTTAATTGGATAAAATATCAATGGGTGGAGAAGGGTTGTTTTGCGGGGAAAAGGGATACCATAATTTTGATAGACTCTTGTTCTGACAAGTGACATTATTTTCTACTTGACTCTTTAAAAGGAAAATGTTATAAAAACCTTTACTATCAGATGTCAAATCTCTCCTGATTCTATTAGCTTGACTTCTTATGATTTCAAATTCATAACCATTGGGAAGAAAATAGCATTATTAATGAACAGGTTTAGCACTGATAAGCAGCTGATCCTTGGTTTGTGTCTCTAGGAGTCTGATACAGATTTTCTTAAATCTAGTCTTTGTGTAAGGTAAGATATTTCTTGGGATGCGTCTGCTCTGAGATAGGGATAGTGGTATGGGTGGAGAATTGCACAAATGTTTAACAGAAAGCAAGGAAGGTTGTTTGTTTATCTTTGCTCATTTTTCAGCCAAATTTTTCAGCTTCTGGCTATTTGAGGTTTGAGTTGCTGTTGAATTCCTAATATTTATCTACACACCAGGCATTCAACCACACTGACTGCACTGCCAAAAAGACTTCAGCATTTTTGCAAATGGACCACCCTGCCAGTGGGTGAGGTGTGTAATTCAGTCTCAAAGAAAAGATGTTGTGCAGGGGGTGCTTATTATGTTGAAGTGTGTGTGGTTTTCGGGGAGGCAATACTTGGCAGTTCACAAATATATATATATCTTCTTTTGACTTGGAAAGGTCAGACTAACTTAATTCCACAGTAAAGGATCTGCAGTTCATTTCTACTTTTAAGTGTTTGTGTTAAAACTAAAGCATCAGTGGAGATCTTGCCTGCCTTTGAAAGTTTATCTTCTTAACTTGGACATTGATAAAAATACATGTGAAAAATAATTTCTGTTTCTTCCTAGCCTAGAAATTAATTCACAGGACCATGATGATAAGTAGCTCCTAGGAAATTCTAGAAAAGGGGAAGCAGCATTTTAAGTCCTCTATAAAACTGGATTCTCTATAAAACTATAAATTGGATGTTATATATTGAAATTCCCAGGCCTCTGCATACCCTTTTTTTTCTGATGTTGCTGACCCATAGCATTGGTATATATGTCGCCATCACTGACTTCTGCTCCATAACTGCTACCATGATATTGGCCAGTATTTGCCTGTCTCTCTGGATCTAGAAGTTCTACAAGATCTTAACTCTGTTATTCTTCCCTACTTGCTATGGAATCTCCCAGCTGGAGTTGGGAGGTCAAGCACTGTGCAGATGTTTCTGCTCACAATGCCAGAAACTTGGTTGTCCTGTTCAATGTATGCTCTTCCTGCCTGCATCTTTTACCCTGCCACCATGTGTTGGACTGTCTCTAAGCTCTTTCTGCATAGTTTACATCTCAAGTACTGCGGGTTTAATAGACCAGCTTCTATGGGTGTGGTGCTTAGTGCTCAGTACTGTTCTTGTTCTGCTATCATTGAGGCCTCAGTGCTGTCTTTTAATCCAGTCTTTTCAAGCCACTCGTAAAATTTCTCAGTATCAGCCACTACTGCTATCTATCTTACCATGCACTTCTGCTGTATCTTCCTACCATATTTCAAGTATTTTCTCATCTTTGGTTTGTATTCTACTGGTCTGCTCCTGGATGCTTTGGGTTTCATCCAAGCAGTTTCATTAGACCCCCACCTGCCCACTTTCTGGCAGGTGTACAGTCTTTAGGTGTTGGACTGGGGGTGGAAACTGTATGTTGTGAGGAGTTTCTGGCTCTTCACATCAGCAGCCTCACTGGCCTTCTTTGCCCAGCTTACTATACTGACAGTATCTGAAGATTGAGTAGGGTATACATGTTGATGGCATGGATCTTACTCTTCCCACTAAACTGGCTCTTCAGTAGGTGTTTGATCCTTTAGTGGTACTTAGATTTCTGTCTTTGCCTCCTTATAGTGGTTCCCATGTGATTGCAGATTAATACAACATACTGGGATTGGCCTATTGGGCCTAATTTTTGATACATTCTCTCTCTCTGCTTCCCTCCCTCCCTCTAATTTTATACTTTATACTATAGTAATATAATTGTATAATTAACATAACTTTGTATAATTTATAATCTAGTCTAAAATTCTATTGCTTTACCTCTGATATACCTCTGATATAACTTTCCCTCTGATAGAGAGAACTTTCTTGAATGGTTGTAAATCTTTCTCAATTCTGCAAAACAAAGGAAAAAATTCATCTCGTCCTGGCAGGGATGTATATGAGAAAGCCATCCTTCTAATAATTTAAGCATAAACTGTACAGAGATTATATCCTCTGCAGGGCTCCCAGAGCTGCTTCAGAAAATTCTTGAATTGTCTGCAAGTGTTTGTGCATATGTAAAAAACATTCTGCTGGGAGCACTAGTTTAACATCTGTGCAGATGTGTATATATGCGTGCATCATTAGCACAGTATTTGAAGTAACCTTGTCAAGGATACAGCAGCTGCTGTAAATAGTGCTATCATTCATATTCAAGCTGCAAAAGTGGTCCAGATAACCACTATATGCCAACATTATTATCTTAGCAAGATTATTAAGTGTTTTTGTATCATTTATGAAGCCATTATCAATTTTCTGGATTTCCTAGCTGAGATGTGATATATCCATCCAGTATATTCATTTATCTGGAGTATCCATCCAGTATATCTATACACTATAGCTAAATATGTAAGAGTTAAGATGCTCTCAAGTCAAGTTCCCAATGACTCTGTCCATGCTTGCTGCTATTGATCTGGTTTCCTTCATCCCTCCCATCTAGAAATTCTCAAAATTACCTAATAGCCCTGGAATTCTCAGACAGTGCATCATTTAAATGTCAACAGGGCCAGCTCTGCTTAATTTTTAACATTAATCAAGATTGGCAAAAGAGTGAATCATGTGTAGCACCTGGTAAAATGATATGCAATATATGTCTAAGACTATTAAGAATACAGCTGTGATAAAGTTTACAAATACTATACATAGTTAATAGGAGCTAATGAAATTGATGGAATCTTGTTCTTAAATATAGATATATTTGTATCTAAGCTCATATGGCCACAATCAGAGGTGGTATTCATCATGTTCTGCCCAGTTCTGGAGAACCGGTAGCAGAAATTTTGAGTAGTTCGGAGAACTGGGAAATACCACCCCTGACTGGAGATTTTACAGTATCCTTCCCCTGCCACACCCACCAAGTCATGGCCACAGAACCGGTAGTAAAAAAAAATTGAATCCCACCACTGGCCATAATCCTTTTTGTGCTTCAGGAAAGCAATAAAGATCTGGCATTTTCAATAGACTCTGGGAAAGGATGTTGTTGTGTCCCTGTTGTGTGTGGTTTCTATTTTCCTTGTGGGCTACAATTAGGCAATTTAAATTATTATTTCAGTTTTGTATATGTCTTTTGATAAAGTAGCTAAACATATGAATAAACAAAGCTAATGCCGTTATTGCTATAAGTAGCATTTGATTAAAATTATTATATAATTATGTCCCCCCCCAGAGAGAGAGAGAGAGAGAGAGAGTTGAATAATAATAATTATTTTTTAATTTGAATTAAAATTAATTATCTCTAATGGCTTCCAGAACAGTGCATGTCTTGGTTTCCTTTTGGAATAGCAGCAAGAGTGGGGCTATCCCAATCTCTTGAGTGTTTATTGTTGCAGAGGAGAGGGGGCCTGCCATGGAGCAAACTTGCCCTGATCATGATATTCCTAGGGATTGGGACCCACAACAAGCTGTATCTCATTGGACAACCAGTCCTCACCCAGAAGTCAATTGGCAGTCAATGTAATGGATGTATAAGATGCTAGAAACATTTACATCCTGGGCCAGTCGTTATACATGAATGGTCTTCAAGGGTAATCCATTGTTGATTAAATTGCAATAGCCTAGTCTATCGTGTATGCTACCAACCTTTTTTTGTTCCTTTCTAGTACCTTTCTTTCCCTCCTCCCTCCCTTTTTGTATTGAAGTTGTTAAAAAAGGCTATATTGACAGTACAGCTTATTATATATTGTTATGTAAGCTGTAATGGCACAGTGGTTAGAATGGCACAGTGGTTAGTAGTGCAAGCTACTTCTGTTGATTGCTGCCTGCCTGTAGTTTGACAGTTTGATTCTCACTGGCTCAAGGTTGACTCAGCCTTCCAGCCTTCTGAGGTGAGTAAAATGAGGACCCAGATTGTTGGGGGCAATATGCTGACTCTGTAAAACACTTAGAGAAGGCTGTAAAGCACTGTGAAGTGGTATATAAGTCTAAGTACTATTGCTGTTAGCTATTTCACAACCAAGTACTTCGTGGTTTGAATTAAACTACTTGATGGGAGCAGGATATCTGTGTAGGAGACTGGGCCTTTCTTCTTTGTGCATTAGCTTGGAATTGTAGTGTTCCCAGAAATGGTACACTTTGAAGAATATAGCAGGAAAAAAAAATAAAAAAATAAGTGCTAAGTGCTTGAATATTGGTCATTTCTGGAAGATGGATTTGAAACTGTTTTTAGCAAAAACAGCACTTGCTTTAAAGCTTTATCTATTTTGTTAAGATAAGAATAGCTTTTAAGAGCATATCTTTAAACTAACATAAATCAGCAAGAGTCATTTCTAAATGTTGGCTAAGAAATAAGGCAAACTTCAAAAGCTTCCCAATTTACTTAGAGGAATTAAATTATTTTACCAGTTTCTTTCAACAAATTACCTAATGTAATTAACTTCATATTTGGATAGAAGATAGTTGATGGCTTTTAAAGGTTTCAGTATACTTCATAGACAGAAAAAGAACCATTGATATTGAAAATATGGAAAGGGCCATGATCTGTTCTAAATTGTTTTTCCCCCAAAAAAGTCAGATTAACTGTAGACAGCTCTCCTATTTTTCATAGCTTAGATTAGGCCCTATTTCTAGAAATGGAGAGCTTATCTTGAATTATTGTTATAGTTAAAGCTCACATAAAATTAAACTCTTGTCTCCTTCCTCTTGCCTAGCAAACCCTTTCTCCAGTGTTCTGAACATGTGTTTGCAGAGGTAAATCTTTTATTAGCAATAGGAACAAGGGAAATTAGCATAATTTGTACTTTATCTAGCATCAGGTTTGGGGTAAAGTCAATCAGCAACAAGCAGGAAGCTTAAACAGTTTTGGTGGTGGTATTATCTGAAAGTCTAGGATAGGATAGGATTGGATTGGATTGGATTGGATTGGATTGAATTCTTTAATGGCCAAGTGTAAGTGCAAGGAATTTGTCTTAGTGCAAATGCTCTCAGTATACATAAAAGAAAAGATACATTCATCAAAAGAATCATAAGGTATAACACTTAATAATAGTCATAGGGTACAATAAACAATTGTGTTGAACAGTCCCTTGTAAATGTACTTGAATTTAAGAAGTTTGCAATGATTTGGTTGTCATATCAAGTTTTTGTAAGATTCTGGACATTATAGAAAAAAAGGCTTGTTAGTCTATAATAATAAAAAAATTAGGATTCTGGTACACCTGTGCTTTAGGGATACCTGTGCTTGTTTTCAACTTAAGCAGTGCATTATTTTAATTGTCCATCTGTCTGCTTGTTTGTTTTTAAGCGTATTTTGGTTCTTATTATTCTAGATAATATCGATACAAATTATGAACAATACTACAGAAGATTGTTTTCTTTAAAAGCAAATTTACTGCTACATTCCAAGCTGCTATTCTTTAACTGATCTGCCAAAATAAGTGGAAAAAATGAAAACAAGGAATATACTATCTCTTTGATGTTTTTCTTCATGCATCTATAGGTAGTCTTTGGTTTACTATCACAATTGAGCCTGGAATTTAGCATAAGGTCATTATGATTTACATGACATGACTTGATTTCACATCCATTTTTAAGGGCAGTTATTAAGCAAATCACTAAATTAGTTAAGCATCTCACATGGTCTATTAACCAAATCACATGGTCATAAGGAATGTTTTTCCCATAAAATGGAAAATAAAGTCATAAAACATGATCACATGACCACAAAATGCTGCAACCGTTTGTAAAGGCAATCCTGTCATGTGATCCAATGATTGCAGGAATTGTAATTTCAAGGACAGGATAGTAAGTAATGTTTTTCAAGTGCATCATAACTTTGAACAGTTATTAACTAACTGTAAATTAGAGGACTACCTGTATTGGTCATTTGGATTCATTTTAGAGCAATGCATAGTGTGCCTTCACCATCTGCAAACTGAAATAGATTCCTGTACCCTGGTACTCCTTAATCCACCAGGTATATTAGAGTTCATTTCTCATGATTTCCAGTCACAATGTCCATTGGGATGGAAATGATAGAAATTGTAGTCAAGCCTGTGAAGCATATGAATTGAACAAGGTAGGCTGTTATATTTTCAAAATACTAATCTATGAATATGTATGTCTGTAGTAAGAAGGAAATAAATATTCTGTATATACAGATAAATTTTCATGATTTTTCCCCAGATGTATTACCTCTGAGGTTTAATTCAAATGAAGGAAAATACTTGGCACACTCACTATGCCTAGTGAGTGATAATATATTTGCTTTTACTCAACCCAAGCATTCATTGTACTAAGCCTAATTTTGTCAAGGTCCAAAATATGCTAAATTTTTGCCCCAAGCTAAAGTTCTCTATGACTCCTCTTACAACTTTAATTTTATATCACATGCTAAATTTTAATGTTGCTTTTGATTTTTGCTTTTACCCATTCCTTGATTAATATAATATTCTTAGCCCTCCTATTTGTTAATCTTGGTCTATTTTCCATGCTTTCTTCTTTCCCCTAATAGTGCATAAATTAGCACTAATAAGCAATTTTTGATTTTCAGAACTTCTCCATTTCTTATCTACTTCATGCTTTATTATTTAAGTGCCTTCCTTCTATTATTACAGCCCAGGTTGGTTGACAGTTGGGTATGTCCAAGTTTAATAAATTGTTATCATTCCTCTCCATTCTGTTTATTTAAAAAAATAATTTTATTAAAAAGATAAACAAAAGATAAAGTTAAAAGAAACTACAAAAGAATAAAGAATTAAAAATAGAATGTGCAGAAAAAGAAAGAGAAGTATATAAAGAGAAAAATATAAAGAAAAAGAAGAATATAGCAAAAAAAAAAGAAAAGAAATATAGAATATAAAGAAATATAAAATAAAAAAGTGACTTTCACCTTTATCACAAGTACAATTTTAATGAAGTATTGCCTTCTCTTAAAGTACAATCTCTTAATCCTATACTTCATGTCTCATCAATAAACAGATCCTTAAAACCTAGTCTTTTAGACCAGGGGTCGCCAATTTTGGGAGCTCAGGGACCACCAAACTCATAATTTTAAATTCCGTGGACCACTAATATGAATTTTGATTGATGGTAGCTTGCTGACGATGGTAGAAAAGTCAGTCCCATATTCCAGAGCTGCAGCAGTCACAGGACTGGTCCTTCGGTCATCCTGGAGCAGCTGCTGTTCCATCCGGGTGCACTGGCCTGCCATGAACTGGATGAGCTACCAAAGGCCTACTGTGACTACTGCAGCTCTGCAATATGGGACCGATTTTCCCATCAATGTCAGCAAGCCACCCCAGGGCAGATTTCCCTCCCCCACCATTGGTCTTACCTTCCAGTTCCAGTTCATGTGGCTCTACTCAAGGAAAAGTTTGTGCTCAGCTGAAGGGTGGGGCCAGCGGGTGGGCAGGCCATGTGGGCAGCACAGCCTTTTGTTCCCACGCAGCCTGGATTGCTTTGGGGGGAGTGCTTTGCGTGGGATATTTCTCTGCAGACCACCAAATTTTGCTTGTGGACCACTAGTGGTCCCTGGCCGACTGGTTGGTGACCACTGCTTTAGACTGGGTCAACGAAGTCTAGTAAAAGTATAACCACAAAAAACAACATATATTTTATAATCTTGATCAAATCAACTCACTTTATATTTCTTCCTTTTTCTTTTAACAGTCTTAACTCCTTAACTCCTTCAAATAATACTTTGGAGCTTGTTTTCTTTTCCTTTTTTATTTCTGGTTTTTCACAAAAGCCTTCAGAAGTTTTAATTGGTTTCTTTTATAAATCCAATATAAGAAAGTTATCCAAGTTGTTGTTTTTTTTGTTTCTTTGGTTTGCCATTTGTATATTTTTTTCTATTTATTAAAGCATTATGTGCATGTTTCTTATATATATCCAGTGTAACATCTTTTTTCCATATTGTTCTTCTAGCCTTTAAATCTACTTTCAGAACCTTCTCTGCCTTCCAATAAAACTCATTCCTCTTTGTTAACAACTGAATGCAGTCTATCTATAATGGCTGACACTTTCAAGATTAACTTCATTGTTCGCAAATATCCTTCAATATGTCCAATGCTAGGGTATTTTGCTTCATTTTGTTTTACTAAGTCAAAATTAAATGCTTCCCCCCCCTGAATTAAGATAATGTTTAGATCACAAGTTTAATTATCAATATGACATTTTATTCATGGCACATTCAGAGAAAGTTGGTTTGAAATCTGTTTCTTTCATAAATACTTTATAAAAAATAATGTTGATATTCACCATTAGTTTTCTTGTTTGTTCATGTCAGTCTAGTGTTTTTATTATTTGATTAATATCCAGTGACATCTCTTTGCTGCTGGAAGCACTGATCTACTGAACTACTTCCATTCTGCTTCCATCAGAGGCAATTTTCTCCATTTTTCCTTCTCCGAGGGATTAGAGGATCCTTCAGAATAATGTGAGTGGTGACAGAGGGCTGTAGAGAGGAGGAATTAACGAAAATTCCAGCAAGAGAAAAATGATTAGTAGTCAAACAGAATACATTTTTAAGTGTATTTACAGTAGTTGTAACTGCATGAAATGTGGAACACATTTGGCAGTTTATTTCTCTGTGGAAAATGAATAAGCTCAAAGAATTAGGCAAGGTATCAGGGCATGTTGTGTGGAAGAGAGTTAGCCTCTGGAGTACTAATATGGTTGTCCAGTTAAGGCTTCCCTTCCTGAACAGATGCCACAATGATCAACATTGTGGTCATGTCTACCACAACTAACTGAATATTGCTCCCTAAACCACAGTTACAGGAATAGTTTCAAGCTGAAGTCTTTTTCGAGTGGAACAGTTGAGCAGCATGACTCTATTGGGAAATGTGTCAAAACTCCAGTTAATCTATATGTGTTTTTGTGCCATAACTGAGCTCCTGTACATTGCTACGTTGCCTTCCACAAGTGAATGCTTACAGGTTTACCCTCATATTTACATTCTCATTTTGGCTGAAGATTGCAGAAATGGATTCCTGGGGTGTCCCAAGTCAGTTGAGCCTTCTGATCTCAGGTGAGCAACTTTAAGTGTAATGAGACATGAAGCTTTTGCAATGTTTTTGGTAGTGAGTGTCTCACCGTTCAGAACACATTAAAAGGTTTGGGTATAGTATCTTTAAGAAAAGAAGAAGAAGGGAAAGCTCTGCTCCCTGCTGGAATAAGGCTCAGGTGTGTTCATTTCTTTGCAGTCCACTGAGAAAATAACTCTGTTATGTGATGCTTATAAAGTATTGCAAGTAGGTAAGGATACTGGTCAAATTTCAGTGAACTTTTTTGATCTGACACTAGGAATTTTGTAACATTGCCTGCCTCGAAAGAAGTTAATTATATAATTAGGTACAGCAAGTCGTTAAAATAAAGCCCTAGCTATAGGTAAGAGATGTAAGATGAAATTGGTATACTTGTAATGTGAATCCTTTCTAAGTAAGCAAGGGTTAGAATATCCAGACAATAGGACATTTCCATGGATAAAAGTACAACTTTACAAATAGCTGTACACATGTAATGAAATATTTAAGGGGATTTACTTTCTGGTGATAAAATTTAGGATTGCAGTCTAAGTGATTTAAATGACAAAGGATCTGCTTGAGTTAAATTTAAGATCAATCATGTATCAATCCTACGTGGCAAATGTTACCACCAAAGGATTTACAAAGATTATCAACTTAGTGATTTTACATTTATATTTAACCTAGAAATTCATGGAAGAGAATTCAGTGTTGCCTGAAAGTGTTTGGCCCTGGATAATAGAGAGAATGCTGATGATTATGAATTCAGGATTTCACCTTCAAAATTTGGCAATACATTCAAACTTTTAGTTCCATTGTCATGTAATGCTTTTGGACAGAGGGATAGGACCGTAATGAATGTGATTTGATTATTTTCTTATTTATTGAGTGTTTTATGTCATTAAAGTTGTTCAATATACAGTAACATGGCTAAAAACCTCACATAATACAAAGCTTACTGTTCCAAAATTCAGTAGGTACTATATTCCCCAGAGGAAATAAATTCAGGCTCCTCCCCCAAAGTCCCTCTGGAAGATCTGGATTTTAATGGCCTTTTAAAACTCTTAACAGGATAGGGAATGCAAAAACTCTGGGTTTTCTATTGCAGTTGCAGTAGACAAGTTGCAATAGAGAGGTCCATTGTTCCTGGTTTTCCTAATGGTCAGGACCTGGAGGAAGCATTTTAAAAGGTGGGGTTTTCTTCATTTTTACTCCTATCTCTGTTTATTTGCTATCACAGTTCTACCTATTTTATATTACTCAATTAATTTCTAACCGTTCTATTGATGTAACACAGAAATAGTGTAGTGGCTGGGCATCTGATCAGTTCCATCCTAGTTTTTTATCTTCTTCCATCCTCTGTTCATTTTAGCTTTGCATGGCATACTGGTGCTAGATAATGTCTAGCACAATTTTTGGCAGAATTTACATGTTATATATTTCACATACCACTGCCAAGAAAATAAAGAGGTTTGTTTTATATTTATTGATCTGGTTCTGAGCCCATTCATTTTCATAAGCTGAGAGTGCACTTTGATACGCTAAGATCTTAGCAATTAGAAGTAATTATATGATATAAACACCACATTATGTACACACATATTGCAGCTAAAGGAAACATGCATTGAAACAGTTGCATTTTGTCTAGGCAAATAATTTTGTGGAATCATATTTTTCTAATTAATTTAGATTCAGTGTGTATCCTCAGAGGGCCATAGAATTGTCCGTTATCGCTTCTCTTTGGCTGGGGAAAAAAAATACAAAGTCTGCTGTCCTTTCCATATTTTAGAATGGCAAATAAAAGAACTAGCGGGGAAAATGCTTTCAGTAATGTTGATATTATTCTTCACGACTGTTTCCACATTTAGAAAGAAAATTTGACTGATATTGTTGATGATTTAACAATATGAAAGATCAACTTTAACAATTATTTAAAAGTGAGAATTTATGTATCCATTTCTCTATTCATTCATAGCTGTATAGTAATTATTTAATCATAATATCAACAATCATCTTTTCTTCACCTTGAATAGTAATTATTTAATCATAATATCAACAATCAACTTTTCTTCACCTTGAAATGTGCCAGATGTTGACTTGTGCAATTTATAACTGACTAGCTTAACTTCAAAACAGAACAATCTGGGTCTTTTGACAATTGGTTCAGCCTGGTTTCTAGCTGATTTACTTTGTGCCTTTCAGATCTTGGTGCAGACTTTTAGAGGTGTCTGGAGAAGGTAGCAGATTGCTGAAGGCTTTCTGGGTTTACTCTCAGCCAAGAGTTAGTGGGTGAAGAGGAATTGGGATTAATTGGGACTATCTGGGAATTAATTAGATATAGATGAGTTTATTTAGCCTAAGCACCTTTCCAGAAGAGATTAAATCCCTTGAGATAAAATAAGTTCCAAAGGAATTTCTAGAGAAATGCAAAGTCCAATTGATTTGGTTCACCAGGCATCACCAGGAATTAGTGAAATGCAGCAGAATATTTTTAATTTACTAGAAGAAAACGTTGGAGGTATATTTCTGGAGTAATTTTCTAGACAATTTTTCTATGGTCACAATTTAGGAAAATAAAGAAAAAAGTGAATAAATGAAAAATAAGACAAGGTTATAAAGAAGTGGCTTTTGATTTTTGAAATGCATTTATTTTTTATCCTCTCTAAAATTACAACATGATATCCTTATTTCCATAATGTACCCTTCTAATAGTCAAATCCATAAATTATATTTTTCCTTTATTTAGAAAAAAGTCCATGAGTGGTTTTCAGAAGAGGTGGTATTCAGCAGGTTCTGACCAGTTCTGGAGAACCAGTAGTGGAAATTTTGAGTAGTTCGGAGAACCGGCAAATACCACCTCTGACTGGAGATTTTACAGTATCCTTCCCCTGCCATGCCCACCAAGCCACGCCCACAGAACTGGTAGTAAAAAAAATTGAATCCCACCACTGGTTTTCAGTCACTAATAGATGAGGCTATTAATTCCCTACTTGGGGAAGACAGTTTTGCAGTCTATGTTATTTCTTCATCAAATATTTCTCCATTGTGGGTATTTCAGAATCTTACAATTTTTGTGCACATAATAGTCTTGTCACAATTAACACATGCAAAAACAATATTCCATCATCCTTTCTAATTATCCATCCATTAGTCCCATCTTTTTGAGAAAGTTTTTAAGGATTAAAAGTTAAGCTGCTTATATCTTTAGAATCTAGTGGATATTGCATGTTACTTCAGAAATAATTCCAACAATTTATTTAGTAATTCCAGGGGTATTAAATTTATACATGTTAGATTTTGGTTTATTTTAGACAGCCTGTTGACTGTTGGAAAAAGTCAGTTGGCATAGTTGGATGATGGTTTGAATCTGAAATAACTATATTCAGTTTTCTAGCCTTGCATGATTTAACAGCTATTTTCTTTTTACTTGTCATTCTGTCTCATCTTTATGTTTTACATTTGTACATATACACATAAGAGGAAATTATTCATAGGCAGTCCATCAGGATATTAAGATGAACTTGCATTGTGTTCAGATTATGCTTTGGGCAATATAAAGTCTGTTAAATCTTTAGATCAGTTTTTCACTCTGTTTTCAGAATTTGAAAACTATAGTAGAAAAGGAATTGTCATAATCATGCAATAACAGTTGTTTGTTGTTGGGCTATTCTACTTTTAAGGAAGACATTTCATATTTATTTTTTACTGCAAGCACATTATCAGAGTCTATCTTAACTGTAAGAAGTCAACAAGGACCATTCTGCTAGTAAGCAAATATCTTAGCACACTTACTAGAAATTAACAAAGAACTTGGAAATTTATGTGAAGATTTTGAAAACAAATCTCCACAGTGATTTATTTGCAAATCCAGACAGTGTCTATTGTCAGAATTCTAAACTTGTTTACATGTTGGCAATTCTTTCCAACAGAGATTATTTTAATATAATCAGATGGCTATAGCCAACATTAGCAAGAGAGAGGAGAAAGAAAAAGAAAGATGAATTTAAATACTATATCAAGAAGTTAATGCCTGTGAGAGATTTTGATTTAAATACTATCATCCTGTTGATGGGTACATTTCAAGCTGTATTCATACATGTGGGTGTATGAATACAATTTGTTCTGTAAGATATCAACTTGGCGGGTTTTCAAATGTTGAGCTTTTGTGATACAGAAATCTCAGTAGGTCTTTTTGTTATCTGGCAAAATAATCTAAATTTACCTATTAATGTTCTCTACTTTTCCACATCAATAATTTTCTTTTTTTGATTAATTTTGGGAAGAAGCATAAACTTGAGGCTAATGCTGATAAATGGTTTTGTCAAGATGATAATTTGAGGAAAAGAAATTGCTGTTGTTCCTTCCAGTTTTGCCACCTGACCTTTAATATGCTGGTTGCAGTTTGTGGATTAATTACCATTTGCTACCATATACTGTACACTGTTCCATAGACTTTCATTGTAGCTGAGCTAGTATGATAAAACTTATATCAAAATTTAATGGAAAAATCAGCCTGTACATAAGTTTTGTGTTTATTAATATACTGTTCAGAAACAAAATGCTGGTGAGCAATGAAAAGATCCAGTAGACTAAAGACAAGGCATACCTTTGGTATTATTTCTTTATTTACTGTGGTTTTATACTGCCTGACTACAAAACAGCTCCCATAGGTATATGTGATAGAAATATCAATATTCAAAGCAAAAGTGCTATCAGGGCAGTAGCCATTCACTCCCCATAGGACTTTGGAACAGCTCAGTATTTTATAATTTCTGAAAAATTAACAATATGCTCAGTAATCTAATTTCCAGAAGGAAGTAATTCCACAACATGCGGGTTACAAGTGAATTACAGACCCTGCTATTGCTTAACCTATTCACCTGAAGGATAGCAACATGTACATGGTAGATGAATTGGGTGAAATCGTTTACATAGAGGATATATACCTGTAAATATGATCTTTTAATGAAAAGAAATGCTTCCAGTCTTATAAATCATCAATGGATGGCAGTACTGATGTGCTCAAGGCATCTGTTCTTTCGCTTCAGTTGGTGGGATGTTACTGTAAGAAAAGGCTGCATTGCTATCATTCATGAAATGGAATCTTGCATTTAAGAACTTATCAGTGTGTTTTAAGCAATATGCTGCTGACAGTTTCCTTCGATTGAAATTCATCTGAATATGGGTTATTTATGGTAATGACAATGTTGACATGAGTACTATGTGTCACTGAGCAAAAAAAAAAATCTAAAGAAATTTGTTCATTTGTATGTTCAAAATGAATTGGCTGAACTATGCACAACTGCCAAATTTCACATAAGAAAATTTGATTAACTGATGAAGGAGAATCTAAAAAAAAACACAGATATCAACCTTGTTATTTCACTTGAACATTAAGTCATTATTGATGTTCTCCAGTGTTTGAATGTTTGTGCAAGGTTGGATTTCTCAGCTGCTGATGGCAGAGATGAAAGCTTTAAGATTTAAAAATTGTCAGCTATTGTTGCCATCCTATGTAAATAAAGATGAGGATTTTCTTTACAACGTTGTCATAGCCAAGAAATCATGGCTCATCTTGACCAAGAAATGGAGTATCAATCCATGGAATATCATCACAAATTTATGGAGAATAATTGAAAACTTGGGCTTTAGCATGAACATTCATGGATTTAGTATTCTGTGATAGACAGAAAGAAGAAACCCAACAAAGGGAATGGTTGGATAAGAGGAAGCGTTGCTCATGAAGCAAATATTGGTGTGTCAAATGTCTCAGAAGGGATCCTCCTTAGTTTCTTGGGCTGTAAAGGTGACTAGCTCATTTTCACATAACATTCCAGATACTGATGATGTGTAGACATAAATACGAATAACAAAATAATGCATATCAAGGATTAAGTTTCATTTATTAAAATATCACTTTTTATCTTGCAATGCTGAATCCATTATTTTTCATTTAACTTTTATAATCTTGTCACCAAGCCCTACAGTCCTCCTTTAGATTAAACCCAGAAATCTCCCTGCAACCAATGTATACCACTGTGAAATAGGAGTTACATTATTGTAGAGACTGTGATTCGTTAATATACAAGCCAGACTTTCAAAGTTAGCTCATTGTAGAACAATTGTAGGAAATCAAGCAGGTGATGTGCAAAAGGCACTATAGTTAGGACTTCCAGTTCAAGTAGGTATCTATTCAGGAAGGATTAGTCTCTTTATAAAACAGTAGGATGTTTATGAAGATTTATAATATTCAGTGTCCTAGATTAGTGAAAATTCAGAAACTCAAAGGCCGACAAAATACTTTTTCACAGACTGGTGGTTCATTTTTCAGGTAGATAATGAGATAACGTAGAAGAAGCTGAAATGAAATCTGGTTAATTGAGAACTTTTGTAATAAGACTATGCAGAGCTTAAGCATTATGGAAACCAGCTCATAATATACTGGGGGGAAGAGTGTGAGGAACAAGATCAGATATTTTTCAGAATCTTCTGTTTTTTGTTTAAAAAGTAAGATGTGTAACTTTAAATTTATTTGTTCGTTTGAATTTATTGGCCGTCAAATTCAATGGAGTCTAGAAAGCAAATTTACATAAATAGCTATACCTTACATTCTAATAGGTTTTAACAAAGGAGACCATAGCAGTCTCAATTTCTTCTGAATACTTCAGCATAGTATGAGACTCCTAGGAATCTATTTGTAATATTTAATAAATGTTAAATATAGAAAAAGTGCTGGAGTCGTCCTCTCCTTTGCTTTTTTCCAGTGTGTATACTACAAATGAAAATCTTAGTCCTATCATATAGCTTGATTCTCTTGTGTATCATTAAGGTGTTTAAGACAGCCATGCCCTTAACTGTCAATCTGCATTATTTTCAGTTATCCCTGGCTGCCAATTTTGAAGTGTTTGTGGTAAGTGGATTGGTGCCAAAGTATTAAAAAACTGAATGTGCACACATATCTCTGAGAGTCCATTAAAGTCATCTTCTCTTAACTATTGCTAAGAGAGTACCCGCTGAAGGCCCTTGATACAGAAGCAGTTTTGAGAATTAACGTCTACTTGGGCAGAGTAATTGATTAATAGTAGGATTCTCTTTAAAAAAAAACAAAAAAAACCCCAAATACTTAAATGTATTGATTTTCCTTCCTAGAACACCATAAGGACATGCTTTTTATGCTGGTGGAACACAATTTGCTTTATTGTTTTCTTTAGCTATTTTAGATTTATTTTCTCTTTATGAGTTTCACTTGTAATTTGTTCCTGTGATTTCAAATGTTTTAGAAGCTATTTGATGGAGCAATAAGAGAAAGTATCAAAACCAACTTTCAAGTAGATTTGGAACATATGAATCAAGATTCTTATCCTATTCCTAAAATAAGGATTATATAAGCAAATGTAAAATTACTAATATGGCTGAATCATTCAGGAACTTTGTTTCTGACTAAGAAACATAGGAATGCATTGTTGAGGTTTGATCTATTGATATGATTAAAAATACCTCCAAATCCCAGGGAAGTGAAATATGCCAGTATTTCATCAATAGCATACAAATAGAATATAAATATTCTTAAGATGCCAATGTTAGAATGGGAATACTATTATGAATCTGGTTGGTCTTTGGAATGTTCTCCGAACAGGATGGCAGATGACTTAATAATTAAAAGAGAATTTCTTAATTGTGGTAGTTCTGGTTATATTTAAAATAGGCTACTTACATCTTAGATTGGTATTTCTTGTGCCTTAAGTAAAGAGGCAATTGTGAAAAATAGATATGCAATTAAAGCTACATTTTTGCCTTAATAATTAATACTTGAAAACGTGCTTCTAGACATATTAAGTAGAATGCCCTATATACCCACCTCAGGAGCCTTGCTTTTCCACTATCAATAGTATTTTTATGGCCTGATATATTATTAAACCATACCGATAGTTACATTTGAAACAACTATTTTGACCTCAGCAGCATTCCAAGCTTTTTGAATATATTTTATATACATTTATGTATTACACAAATTCAAAAGGTAGTAACATGTTACTATATTTCATGAAATGATCCTACCATTTCTAATAGGGGGATAAATGAAATAACTTTTACATTGCAATTGTATAAAAATGTTCTTTTTTTATAAAATTACAACCTAGAGTTTGATGGAATGAGCAGGCATAAAAAATTTAATTTGTTAAGATTAATAGTAGTAGTAATAATAATATGTTGCAAATAACAGGTAGTTCTTGACTTAAAACCACAATTCACCCCAAAATTTCTGTTGCTAAGCGAGACATTTGCTAAGCAGGTTTTGCCCCATTTTATGACCTGTCTTGCCACAGTTGTTAAGTTAATCACTGCAGTTGTTAAGTTAGTAATACATTAAATGAATCACTCTTCCCCCGAGGTGGTATTCAGCCAGTTCTGGCAGGTTCTGGAGAACCGGTAGCAGAAATTTTGAGTAGTTCAGAGAACTGGCAAATACCACCTCTGGTTGGCTCCGCCCCCATTTATTCACTGCCTCCAGAGTCCCAGCTGATTAGTTGGGTCTTCTTTTGTTGCCCTGCACAGGAAAACAGAGCTGGAAAGCAGGTTAGTGAGGTGGGGAGGGAATGGGGATTTTATAGTATCCTTCCCCTGGCATGGGGTGGAAATGGAAATTTTACAGTATCCTTTCCCTGCTATGCCCATCAAGCCATGCTACACCCACCAAGCCACACCATGCCCACCAAGCCACACCCACAGAACCAGTAGTAAAAAAAATTGAGTACCACCACTGCTCTTCCCCATTGACTTTGCATGTCAGGTCATAAAAGGTGACCACATGACCCTGGGGCATTGCAACCATCATAAATATGAACTAGTTGCCAAGCAGCTGAGTTTTGATCACATGACCATGGGTATGGTGCAATGGTTTTAAGTGTAAAAACAGTCATAAGTCACATTTTCCAGAGCCATTGTAACTTCCAACAAGCATTTAATGAATTGCTGTAAGTCAAGGATTATCTGTTCATTCCCAATGAACACTTCCATGAATTGAGTGGTTTCTTTCATTTCTCCCATTTCTCATGGCAATCCAGCAGAGCTTTTGACTAAAGGAAGGATGAATGTTTTAGTAAATTTCTCTACTTTACTTTCTGTTCCATTATGTGGAATCCCCAATTATTTGGGTTTTTTTTAAAGGCTTTGTGGGAGCTGCAGGACAATCAGTTAGGCCTCTCACAATTTTGCTCATAGCCACTCTGACCCCAAGGAAGATACTGTTATGTTTTAATTGATTGATTACAGGATTTTTTTAAATCTTGTATTTCTCATAGAAGATATAGTAAAGCAATTTAGCTTAGAAATTATTGGACCAATAAAAGCTAGATGAACTTCCATAGCTAGATTTAGTTTTAACCCAAGACTCCCCAAGATAGCCCCAAATCCTAGTTTACTACCAAACTCCTGGAGATGGAAAAGGGTGTAGAAATATTGCCCTGGTTCTTTATATGAATTGAGTACTAAAATGAGAAGAAAGTTAAGCATTTTTTGTATTTTGTTTATAGCTTTAGTTTAATAATAAAAAGGTGATTTCAGTATCTCAGATTCGTAGTAAACAACAGCACATTGATGTAGCAAGCAGTGTGGGAGTACTTCAGATTATTATCTGTATCTTCAAAAGGCCTTGTCCTTTAGTCACTATACTAGACTGGTTATTAATGTCATTTATATGAATACTTTCATACTTGAAATATAAAGATAGCATTTAAGGGTCTATGACTCTGTAGGTTTTTCTATGTGTAGTTTTATATTTCATTACTTAGGTAACGCCCACACTCCATGTTTCTTATCCAGTTTTATATAAGAAAATATATTTAGAAAAATCATTTAACTTTGTTTATACTGTATTATCTATATTAGTGTGTACTCTGAACTGTGTACGTGAGTGTCTCTTTTAACAGTACATTTGTATATATACCAACACAACAGACTTACCAGAAGAGTAAGGGACGTTACCATATGCCTGGTGAAAAATTTTCTTCAACCTCTGTAACAGACTTGGTTTGTCACTTTAAAAAATAAAATAAAATATCAATAAATAAAGATCTTTATGGATTTTATCCAAAATAATTGTTCCTAATATGGATGGTTAATCTAGGTTGTGTAATATAGAGCCACCTGCTGGCTATAGGTAGTTGGTGCTATGTATTATGTTTGTCAAAGAAAGTCATTATGAGTTAGACTTTTTCCATAAAGGTTGTAACATGCCTGTATTAATTATAAAAAAAGGTATGTCTATTTGAAACATGCAGATTAAAAATATTATGACAATTGTTTTATTTAGTATTAACAAAGTCATAACTTTACTATATCAAGTGAAGATTGATGCATTGTCCTTGTATGTGTGTGTGGGAAACAGTTTTAGAAGGGAAGGAGCATGGTTGTTTTTAAAATTGATTAGGCTTCTGCAGACAAAGCAGGAACACTATCAAAAGTCATTCCTGGACAAGCACAGAGCAAGATTTCAAAGTGGGCAGTAAGGCTTGAAGTGAATTTTGAGAGATGGCTAAATATAAAGGGATAACTATGTCTCCAAACCATCATTGCTCTTCTGTTAGTTATTATGGCTGGTCGTACAGTTAATCAGATGTTTAGACTGGATTCGGCATTTTTGTGTATGTATCAAATCCTTTCCAAGGACCTGGGATAGGCAGATGTTGTTGTTTGATGGTGTTATATTATTATTTTCTTTTATTCAATGGAGTCCCAGACTTGAAATTGACACCGGACATTAGAACCATCATTTTAAAAAAGACACAACAAAGAATGTTCTTCCTGAGTCAACTCAGAAAGCTCAGACTGCCCAAGGAGCTGCTGATACAATTCTACAGAGGAAGCATTGAGTCTATCATCTGCATCTCTATAACTATCTGGTTTGGCAAAGCAACCAAACAGGACAAGTACAGACTTCAATGGGTAGTTAGGACTGCAGAAAACACAATTGCAACCAGCCTGGCTTCCATTTAGGACCTGTATACTGCATGAGCCAAAAAGAGGGCTGAAAAAAATATCTACAGACCCCTCACATCCTGGACATAAACTGTTTCAACTCCTCCCCTCAGTACGTCATTATAGAGCATTGCATGTCAAAACAACTAGACATAAAGATAGTTTTTTCCCTCTCTACTGCCGTTACTCTACTGAATACCTCATTCCCACAGCACTGCCTTTTATGCCTAAGGATATTTACCCATATAATAGGCTGTATTGTTATTATCCTTCTCATATTTCCCATTACCTTCTCCTACCTTATGATTTATCACTTTGTTGTTTGTGTCTTATGATTTTATCTTATTATTTATGATTTATCACAGTTGTTTGTATGTACACTGAGAGCTTATGCGACGGAAACAAATTCCTTGTGTTTCCAATCATACTTGGTCACTAAAGAGTATTCTATTCTATATTGTTTATCATTTTAAAGTTATTATCCTTGTTAATAGTACAAGAAATTCTCATGTAGTTAGTGTTGGTTTCAATCTGTACTAGAAGGGCTGAAGCCTTGCAGATCTTGTTTTGGTGGAAAGTAGATTAAATATATTATTTAATTTATTCATTTATTAAATTTAGATTACCACCTATCTCACTGTCTAAGTGACTGGGTGGCTTACAATCTAATGGAGGCTTACTGGATTACTGTAAATAAAACAACCGTCAAGCACAGTATGCACATTTTTCTAACTACTGCGATGCTGTCCAGTTAAATAAATCATATCTGTTTAATTGTAAAGAAATGTGTTGATTAAAATCAGTATATTTTCACATGAGTGAAAATGATTGCTTTTAAAGAAGCATTTTTAGACAACATCCTTATGTTACAGCAAGTTGTTTCTGTTTGAAGAGTGGCTGTCTGCAAATGGAAGGGAAAAATACATAATTCTCTTAAGAATGTCTTTACCACCCACAATTTTTATAAGTATTTCTATTTTTTTCCTTGCACCGGTCTCTCTCTCAGCTCAATTCACCTTATGGATTATTGTCATGGGGAAAATAGAAAAAGGAAGTATGTTGGATATATTCATCACCTTGAATAAACAAAAATTGAGGCATCTTTTCAGTAAGCACAAATATTCATAATGAATTAATTGATTACTCAATTAAAACATGGGAGACCGTCATAATTGTATCTTTCGATTCCTGACATATTTGGCTGATTTTTATGCAAGTTGATTGATTTTTTTTTAATGAATTAGAGGAGGGTTTTTTTTATTTACTTCAGAAAAGGGACCAGACTTTTTAGATGGTTTAGAACTTTGCAAAAAGTGATGCAGATTTTACAATGTTGGCCAAAGCATTTGCCTCATCTTAAAATTCCTGATCTCATCCATGTCATTTTTATTTGAACAATTGTTTTTTATTCACAAATTATAGTGTGGAATTATCCATTTGCTGAAAATTAAGCTAAAATGTTAATCTTTTATTAATCTTTTCTAAACACTCTGAAACCTTTAAACAACCTGAGATTACATATAACTTTACAAATGATTTTAAAAAGTCAATGAAACTGTTCAGTAAACAAATTACTGAATTCTGCCGCAAGTTTTTAAGTGGTTTATTTTCTGAAGAAAAAAAAAAACATAGAAAACAATATTTATTTGAGGTTGACCTGTTTTTTTCTAATTTCATGCAGTAAAAACACATATGGAGATTCCTTAAAACTTGAATTAAATTATAAATAAGGATTATTTATGAGAAAAAGGGGATTCTTTTAGTCAATCTTGTAAACTGAATACTGTTCATAGTAGCTTTGAAAATCCAATAAAGCAAATCAGTCTATGAACTTTTGAGAATTTGTTATATAAGAAAGTATTTTCATGTTCTTTTTATTATATTCCAAAACTAGAAAACCTGGAAAAGGGTGAGGTGCAGTATTCTTAAGATGGACTGCCAGTAGAATGGAACATTTGTAGCCTTAGAGTGCAGATGTCAAACTCACGGTATCACGTTGCCATCATGTATGTTTTGTGACATTTTTCCCTTCACAGAACTGGAGTAGGCCTGGCCTGTTCATGACATATCCAGCCCGCGGGCTGCCAGTTTGATACCCTACCTTAGAGTAAGTTTTAGAAGATTCCCTGTTCAAATACAACCCCATGGAGGCTTACTAGGTGATTTTGGCCAGTCATTCTCTCCCAGTCCAACCTACCCCAATATCTGGCAAATAAACATTAACTCAAGTCTTCAAGTTAAGTGGCTTTCCAAGCATTCCTTCACTACAAATCCCTCCAATACCAGCTAACATAGCTAATGGTAAGGGACGGTGGGGCCTTTGATTTAAAACTATCTAGGGAGCCACTGGTTTCTTATTCCTTCCATAACAAACTATTGACAGTTCAATCTTGTTCTGTTTTATCTATAAGTAATCCCACATTTATTGTAATATAAACAAGACCTGCATGCAAGCTGTTGAAAGTTTCATTTGAAATAAGAGTAATTAAATTAGGCATGGGTGGGAAGTTAAGATTGCTTGCAGTGTCCACTTGTTTTTCTAAAAGATAAACACATCGTAAGTGTATAACTAGACCTATTACAAAGGACAATCTCAAAATCAAATGGAAACTTATCCCTTTTTACTCAGACATAAGTGCAATTGTGGTCAGACAAAGGTCTTTAGGATGGTAGCCTTAAATTTTGTATTTATGACCACACTCAATAGCTTTACATGTTTCTTATTATACACCTCTCTGCTCTTATTTTTTTAAAGAACACAACTACTGTAGCTACTGTTCTTTCATTGACTGAAACATCTGTGTACATTCCTGCAAAAAAACAACATCCACAAGAAACAAACATCATAGCCACTACTACCACCAAACATCCATTCCAAAATCCTTGAACAGTTGCTGTGGACAGTTGGAATTAGCAAAGTTGATTTTTTTTTCATTCCCTAAACCTTTCTTGTATAAATTAAAAACTAAATAAATATTGGCTAGATCCTTTGAATGACTACTGAATGGTGTCTTCCAAACAAGAGTTAATTACAATTTCAGATCAGTGCCTATTTCCAGTAGAAAATCTCTGATAGGAAAATTTCCCACCAACCCAAAGCAAATAGAATATGATAAGTAAATATAAATAATCTGGGAGGGTGGAATCAATCATGTCAGTTTTAGTACAATGTGTGAATTAGTTTGAAAATGTATTTATTTATTGTATTTATTCATTTTTAGCTATTTAACAGCATTTTTGTGCCATTTGATTTTGCTAAAATGTCCCCAGAAGCATTAGCTCCTCTAGACAAAACCTACATATATGGGATGCAAAAATAGGAACAAAACAGATGGCAGGTAAGAGTCAGTGTTTTCTCTTCTCTCCCTTCAATTTTGTTTTTGGGGAGGTTGATAAAAGGATTTTAAAATTGTTTGCTAATGTCATAGATTATATTACTGCATTAACAGAGTAGAACAATTCTATACTTGTTCAGCCTTCTAACTTGACTTTCCCTTCCCTAAGGGGCTCCAAAAACATTAAAATAAGGATATGTCAAATAAGGTTGGATTGCATAAGTTGTGAAGTAAGGAGGCTTAGGATTCTAAGTGGTTTCTGGTTTTTGCAATAAGAGTACTCTCTTGGTTTTTGAATTCCTCCTTTCAGCCTTATATGTCTATAGAGATTCTCAGTCATCCAGGTCATGGTTGTTCCAAAGATTCTTTCTCAAGAAGCAACTGAACTTTCTGGTTTTTCTTTGAAGATGTTTTGCTTCTCATCCAAGAAGTTTCTTCAGCTGAGGAATGGAAGAATTTGTACTCCTTGTGGACAGCTGGTCATTTGCATTCTTTTAGTGAGTTGTTAAAGTCATCTGGAGGTTCATCTCTGTTGTCTCTGTTATCAGGATCACCTGAGTGGTGGAAATTGGTGCGAAGCCTTTTTGGAACTGTTGAAGGACTATGTTGTAGACTGGAGATAGAAGATGTTGCATCCCTCCCCCCATTGAGAAAGGGCTGTTCAATTTTGATACAGATGGCCTCTTTGACCTCTCTTTCAAACTATTAATCCTCTCTGTCCCAAAAGTGGACTTTGCTGTCTTCAAAAGAGTGGCCTTTATATTTTAAATGGACTGCTAAATCTAGTCCAGATGCGTTTTTTCTCTATGTTGTGCCATGCATTTATGAAGTGATTGTTTTTTTTCCCAATGTACAGATCTGCACATGGTTCACTGCATTATACATGTTCCTCAGTTTGTGTCTGGGTGTTTTATCTTTGGGTGGACAAGCCTTATAGGTTCTGTCTGTTGTGGTTTGTTGACTGCCAGCAGAGATGGCAGTTGAATCAGAGGAGTCAGAGGAGATGGAGGGGGTGCCTGGATTACCATCAGAGCTGGCAGAAAGCTCTGAGGAACAGGAGGTCAAAAAACCAGGTGCAGAACAGGGCCCCATCTACTCACACTCAGGTGGCGAGACAGCTGTTTTTGGTGCCTAAGATAAGCAAGGTGGAGGAACAGCTGGGCCCTGTTCCAGATGTGTGAATGTACAGAGAAGTGCGAAGAGGAGAGCAGCACAGAACTGAGGGCCAGCTATTCAGGAAAAGGAGATGTTAACAAGCCCCACTCCAGCTGAGATATAAGGAAAAGGGGTATGGGTGTCAGAGACATCTGTTCATGCTCCAGAAGAGTTCCCTCCAGCGGATTCCTTAGCAGGATTTCTTTGTTACTAACCAAGGTCAGTCAGGACTCTTTGTGTTGGAATTGAAGTGCTAATTGAGGCTTCCTGCAGGGAACTCAGAGACTATTTTGGCTAGTGAATCATCTACGGAAGTGTGACCTGGAGCTTTGTCAGTGAATACCATGAATTCCTGGCTTTCTAAATAAAAAGGGTTTTTCACGAGTAGGCTGTTGATTTGGGGCTCATGAAGGCTGGGTCAGAACACTTTCGTAGTTTTTTGGAAGAATTGCACCCTTGCTTTGACCATAGTTTCAATTTCTTTGGCTACTTGCGAACTGCAGGTAGAATCAGAGCAGACAATTATTACTTCATAAATTGAATTCATTTTGAAATGTTTTAAATTTTATTACAAATGAATTTATAAGCTGGAGAACTTCCAGAAACTCAAGATCTCTCAATACTTTAACATGTAGAAAAAATGAGGCTAGAGATTTTAAAAAAATAGTATAACATAGTGATATCCTATGAAACTCTCCACTCTTCAAGGTAAGCCAGATGAGGAAAAACATATTGCAAGGATTTTAAAAAATGCTACTGTATTGTTGTAGGATATCATAATAGAATCTTGAAAGCCTGCCAGAGTTCCCTTCTGTCCTGTGTTATACCAAAGAGAATCAAGATGGCGTTTCCCCCCAACGTTCCCCATTTCTCAGACTGATTTTATTTTGCCTTAATGGGCCCTGAAGAAGTTCAAAGGCTGATGTCCCCCAAAGTGTATAAGACCAGAAGTAAATCGAGCCCTCCTTCCTACTGTAGAGAGAATCACAGTACTCCTCTTACTCTCTTTAGGAGTATTGCATTGCTGCTCTGATACTATAGATCAGAAGCTTCCTATTACAAGTTAATAGAAAACATTTGGGGGAGAATGAAGGACAGCTGTATAGGAACAGGCTGTCTTATTGCATTAATTATTCTACTGTTTTCATTGTATTTAACTTGTTTTAATTCCTATTCTAAGATAATATTTTAAGGTAGCAAATGTGATCTTGTTTTGGAATATCTTAAAATGTCATAAAAAGCAGATGCTGTAACAATCAAAGTTAAATAGGCCACACTCTAGCCTTGTACAAAAACTGCTAAATGAATCTGTCATATTGGCATTCGCAGCTGGTAGGTTGCCACTAATATCAACATCTTCTGGTCAGTGCTGTCATTCCCTGGTGGCAGCTTGCTTTGTATTATGCTGCTGCATGCATGGCTGCAATAATAATGGCGCTGCCAAAATTTGGAATATTTTGTGCAGCACACTAAAGACAAGACTGCATAATGTTTATATCAGCACAGGGGTTTGAAAAGCATCAGAGTCATTTTATATTTATAATATATTTGGGGGGAGAAGGATGAGTCAGTTAGGGCACTAGGTGAGTTGCTGCTCAGTTCAAGAACTCACATTAAATAATCTGCTTAAAAATGAAGCCCATCACCTCTGTGGATAATGTCCAAAAGGACTCGTATTACTGAAGTAACCTAGAGTTAATTTCTTTAGGTGACTGTGGTTGTGATTTACTTCTCTTTTTTATCTTCCTTCCTTTTTTCAGTCCTTTCAAATGTCTGAAAACCAAGTTCCCCTTAGTGCAGTTGATCACATGAAATTATAAACACTTCCTTGATTTCTTGAAATGACAGATTTATCTAGTCATTAGGGATTTTTTTAAAAAATATATTAAATATTATAATAAGAAATATTAATTTTAAAAAATCAGAAAAAGCATAAAAATTTAAAACACAGAGAAATTTGTTGTATTAATTTTATTCATAACATTATTATTATTATTATTATTATTATTATTATTATTATTATTATTATTATTATTATCCTTCCTGTTACCTATCTCCTCCCACTCATGACTGTAATCATGTTGCTTGTATGTTTAGGATTTATATTGTTTTTATTTGTTTCCTAGATTGCTTATTAGTAACTGATGACCAGTGGTGGGATTCACATTTTTTTACTACTGGTTCTGTGAGAGTGGCTTGGTGAATCTGACAGGGGAAGGATATTATAAAATCTCCAGACAGAGGTGGCATTTGCCGGTTCTCTGAACTACACACTACTCACTACCGGTTCTCCAGAACAGGTCAGAATCTGCTAAATACCACCTCTGCCTATGACTATCACTAAGTGTTGTATCTTATGATTCTTGATGGATGTATTTTTTTTCTTTTTATGTACACTGGGAGCATAGGCACCAAAGACAAATTCCTTGTGCGTTCAATCACACTTGGCCAATAAAGAATTCTAAATTGTGCTTTTGCCAGCTTGGATAAATATCCCACTTGGTGTGCTACTCTGAGGCCAATTGTGGCCCTTAGTTTGAAAAAAGTTCCACATCCCTATTAGAAAGGGTGTGATTTGTTCTGAAGGATTGTTGCTGCCCATGTGAACCATTTCATCATTTGAAGAACTTCAAATTGGTCAAAGATGGAAAGAGGAGCTATTCAGTAGTGGCAGACTGGCAGAATTCCTTGGCTAGGTACCATTGTTACTGTAGTTTTAAAACCTATGTTAAAGGTGCTAAACACTGGTTTTATTCAATGATCTCTCTCTTGCTTGCTGCAGTTATTGCTGTATTAGTTTAAAAAATATTTTGTAAACCACTTGGAGAATATATGATAAAAAAAGATGGGATATGTATATCTATAGTTCAAAAAAGTTAAGATTTCCTAAGATATACTGTATCAATCTGTAGATTTCATTTACAGGATATGCCTTTTTAGAATGGTGTCATTAATTAAGATTTATCTTCGATCATTGATGTTAAATTTTGCTGAGGCCAACATAGCAGCTTTATATAAATAATCACAGAACATAAATAATATACTATAATCTTGTGTTGCATAAGAGAAACATGTTCCCAAGTGAAGTTGCAATGGTTAGTGTCTCAGTGCTGTGCAATGTATTTTGCTCCTAAACCCCAGTTTATCCTCTAACAGCTGGTATCCATTTCCCACAACTGATAAGACAACAAACATACTCTTCATATAGTTATTTTACAAATCAGATTTATTTGGTTCCTTGAGGTTTGTATATAGCTGATTTGATTTCCTTTTCTAACATTTCTTTAGATAAGGATTGCAGATATGCACGTATTAATTCCTTGTGGATCATATGTAGTTCTCTGGTTGTCCTTTCCATAATAGAAATGCAAAATTGATGGATCTGTGTATCATCCACAGATAATTGGTTTTTTTTTTAATAAATAATAGCTTTGTTCACAAACTTTATGCTTTCATGAATCAAAGCCGTGACATTGTGCTTTGCTGCCATAACAACCTTTGTTAGACTATTATTTATTAGCTATGGGGGTAGAGAAATAAATTCATTGGGTTCATATTGTAACATGGTTGTACAATGGTGGTATTTCAAAGTAAAATATAGTTGTGTCCTTTATCTGCACTTTTCTAAGTGTTCTGATGGTCCTTGTGATTTCCCCCAAAGTATTCATAAATGTACATCTAGGGAAACATATTGAAAGAAAAATGACATTCATTCAAGAAGGATTCTTAGAAAAGACAGATGTATGAAAACACAATGTGTGTTCGTGTGTGTGTGTGTGCGCACGCGCATGTGCGCATCTGTTTATAAGTGATAAAGTGCATTAAAGGAAGAATGGTGAAGTTCAAGCAATATTTTTTTATGATGAATTGCTCTAGCAATAGAGTGGAATGAACTTTAGGTTAGAAAAAATGTATAATTGAACAAAATTGAACTTGATAGGTAACTTACATTAACTAAATAAAGACAAATTGTTGCCAGTTTCTAGTTTTAAATTACACATGGGAGGTGGAAGGAAGAGAGGAAATATTTGTTTCAGAAAACATATATGTACCCTTTTGTAAGGAAAGAAATTCAGAAATATTTATTTTTTTAAACACGTAATACAAATTTAAACCCTAAAAAGATACAACTAAAACTATAACTAATTGGTCTGATCATTTGTTAGAGATGTGAGTAGCAGCTGACTTTTTGCTCCAACTAAAGATTTAGATTTATCTACAGAAGACCATTGCTTGATGTTTTGAAGAAGAACCATTGCTCGTTATTATAATATATATTCCTATTCTATCAGGCACAAGCAACCAGGAACAGGAGTTTGGTTCAAAGCACTTAAAATTTATTACATGCTACTTATACAAAAGAAACTGTTCTACTAACAGTCAAGGCAAATTAGTGCTAGATAAAAGTTAACAGAATTCATGGGGCGGCAGGACTCCAAATTAATGATGCATTTTAACTTGTTCTTGGGTTCCACCTGGTCATCAGTTTTAACTTGATGTTCTAGAGATGTAACTGGAATGCCAATATTAAAGTAAGATGGAGTCAGATCAAAAATTTAAAAGTCAGAAGGAAAAGGTGGGTTTTTTTCTTCCATTTTTTAATATGGAGTGATTTAGGACATGGTCAGCTAAACTAAGTGAGAGGTTCTCTGTCATGATCTCTTATTCTGGATAAATCTCTAACCGAAAATATATGTGTAAATTGGGAAATGCAGCTGGGGCAAATTTAGAAATATGTTAATATTGTTTGTTCAAATCCCCAAAGCTTATTGTGAAGGATAAAGGAGAAGAATATAAGCTTGTGCAAGACCACACAGATATTCCCATAAAAAGGAACTGTCCTGCTCAGCTCTTCTGAACCTCTGAGTTATATCCTATAAAAGATCCCACAGAGGTTCAGCTTTAGGAAAACTTTCAGTTACAAACGTTTAAATTAAAAGAATTCCAGCTGAAGCAACAAGACACATACCCTTGAGAATTGTTCCCTTAAATTTAATATTCTCAGTGCACTCCCTGGCTAAAAAGCACACCAATTATAACTTTGAGAGTGTCAGATTAAAAAAGTACAAAGCAAAAAGGGAAATCCTAGGAAGGCTACCCAGAGGTTATGTACAAGAAAGGAGGAAGCCATATTTAAAGGTAACCCCACAGAAGATGTCAGCTGTTTTATGAACTGCCACTTCAGTTCTTTTTTTAAAAAGGTTGGCAGTTGTAGGTTTTTTTGTTTTTTGTTTTGTGTGCTAGTTTTCTTTCTCCTTAAAAAAAAGACAGGCAAAGGTTCTATTCACAGTATTGTAATATCATATAATTTTTAAGAATGGGTTAGGGCATTCTACAGAAAGAATTTCTCCATGATTGTGTGTCTTAGAGATGGGGAGAAGGATCTGTTTGTAATACACACTTTGGGGCACAATGCATAAACATACTGGTCATCTTACAGAAAGGAAGGAAGCAAATAGGAACCACCACAGAAACCTGTTAATCTGTATCAAATTCTTCCCTCCATTATTCTAGTATTATCATCAAAGACCCTGTTGCACAGTTTTTTTTTCTTTGAAATGTGATTTATATTTTTATTTAAAATTGTATTTCAGTGATGTTAAGGATTCTAACAATTTCGTATATCTGTTAGATTTGGAACCCTTCACAGCTTGTGCTTGATCAGGAGATGATGCTGAGGCCAGAGGGGTCTAAGCCTAGTTCTGGTTGTGTGGTAGTCATAATCCCAACCAATTCCTTCTGCTGCTGGATCTACAGCAGAAGGAATTGATTGGGATTACTCATGCCTTTATTGTTACTTAACTAAACTACAGGTATTGCAATGTACTTAAATGGATCTGTCCTAAAGAACTCTTGGAAACTGCAACTGCCCCAAAATGTGGAAGTCCACATGCTTCCTAACTCTCAGCAACCTATAACATTGATTCTGCAAACCTTGGTCTTGTTATTGATTTCTGTTTCAAATTTATGGAGATAGGATTGATCTATCAAATCTTTTGTGGCTTAGCACCTGGATACCAACAGAACCATCTAGTCCAACTTCTACCAGGGAACAAATTATTTACAATCCCATATTTTCTAGAACTTTGGGGTGAGTGCTGAAGTTGGAAAGCACTTCCCTTCTTGGTTGGATTTCTGGAAGATGTTAAAAACTAAATTGTATCAGAAGGCCTTTTCATGCCTGATACCTCTTGCTTTGTTGTTGTGTTTAGTTTTATCTGTGATTTAATGCAGTTATTGTTATTATTGAGAATCAGTTTGTGTACTGGTTGTAGTTATAGGGACAAGCTAGAAACTGGGAGACTGTGTGTTGTAGTACCAACTAACCATCTGGATGACTTTGAAAGGGTTACCCTCTATAGACCCTAGGAAAAAGGCAATGAAAAACCATTTCTGAAAATCTTGTGAAGCAAAGTGCAGGGACTTGTTCAGGCAGTTACCACTGAAAGCCAGTTGGATTGTGACAGGATATTTATATGACAAATAAGTAAATAAATAAATATCCCAGGCATTTGTTATTCATTTTAAATAAGTGATGGATTGATAGTATATAAATTAAGAGGCAAGTGTCTTACTTCATGTTCAGCTATCTAATCTGCTGAGTGCTATTTTTATTGTTTTGGGAATATATGATAACCATTTGAAAACCTTTGTCCTGCAAGTCAAATACATTTGTTTTTGATAAAATAGTTAGGGGCCCACATATGCTTCAAACTGAGATTAGTTAATGAGAACTTGCTACGCATACATTCTCACTGCTGCAAATTTATAAAAACAATCCAGAAACATCCTTTGCTCTTGAGCCCATCCAATCTTGTGTTATATAGACATGCAGAAAAACTATTCATTAAAGTGTTCATTCAATTTATACTTCAATTCAACAATTAAGGCAGCACCAATACAGATTTGCTAGGTAAAACATGTAATAAAATTGATACAATTAAAATCAAAATCAAAACCAAAATTAAAATTTATTTTATTTAGTTTTATTTATTTGTCAAAAGCTTACAATATAACAGAAACAAGAATAAATATAAGTTTAAATACAAGAAATACAAACTGATAATTGGGGACAACAGGACAGGGATGGTAGGCATGATTGTGCACTTATGCACACCCCTTACAGACCTCTTAGGAATGGGGTGAGGTCAATAGAGGTTAGTTTGAGGGTAAAAGAGTGGGGGTTTGAGCAGGTGACAACAGAATCAGGTAGTGAGTTCCAGACATTGACCACTCTGTTGCTGAAACCGTACTTCCTGCAATCAAGTCTGGAGTGGTTTACATTTAGTTTATATCTGTTGTGTGCTCTTGTGCTGTGGTTAAAGTTGAAATATTCATTAATTGATAAGACATTGTAACATATGATTTTATTAAGTCCAATCTTAGTCGGCGTAGTTCAAGGTTGTCTAAGCCTAGAATCTCAAGTCTGGTGCTGTAGGGTATTCTCTTGTAAACAGAGAAATGTAGTACTCTTCTGGTAAAATACTTCTGGACTCGTTCAATTGTATTTATGTCTGATATACAGTGCAGATTCCAGACAGCAGAGTTGAATTCAAGTATTGGTCTAGCAAAGGTTTTGAATGCCCCAGTTTGCAAAACAGTATTACCAGAGGAGAAGCTTTGTAAAATTAAATTTACAACTCTTAAAGCCTTTTTGGCAATACTGTTGCAGTGAGCTCTGGCACTTAGGTCATTCAATATGAGAACTCCAAGGTCCTTGACAAAGTGAGGGTCATCAACAAGGTCATATCCGCCTAGCTTGTATTTGGTGTGTGTGTGTGTGTGTGTGTGTGTGTGTGTGTATATGTATATGTATATGTATATGTATATATATATATATATATAAAACCAATGTGTAGGAGAGAGCATTTGTTGGTCGAGATTTGGAGTTACCAATTGTTAGACCCTTCAGATATATAATCAAGATCTTTTTGAAGGACAGTAGCATTGACGGTGGTGTTGAATAGTTTTACATGATCAGCAAAGAGGATTCAGTTGCTAATAAGGTGATCACAAAGCTCATTTATATAGAGTGTAAAGAGTGTGGGTCCAAGGACGCTCCTTGTGGGACACCGCTGATAACTGGTACAGGGTTTGATAGGTTGTTTCCTATTTTTACTATTTGTTGCCTGATTGACAAGAAGGCAGTAATCCACTTGTGAAGGGATCTGGAAATGCTGTAAAAAATTAATTTTAATAATAGTTACCTCAGTACCACTGAGTCAAACGCTTTGCAGAAGCCAGTGTAAATTACATCTATTGCTTTACCCTGGTCAAGAAGTGTAGTCCATATGTTTTTGCAGTGTAGAAGTTGCAAATTGCAGGACAATTTTTTTCTGAAATCCTATTGTTTTTTGGAGAGTAAGTTGTTTGACTCTAGGTGGAAGGTAATGCATTGATTAATAATTGATTCCATAACTTTGCACGTGACACAACACAATGAGATTGGTCTGTAATTTTCAACCAAGCAGGGCTCACCTTTTTTTAAAATAGGGATGACTGTTGCTAAAGACCATAGGTTTGGTGAGGAGCTGGTTCTGAATGAAAACTCATATGGTTAGTGGTTTTGCTATGGTAGTGGAGAGCTTTTTTAAGAAGAATGCACATAAACCATCAGGGCCAATAGATAAGGATGGTTTAAGGTGGTGTTTTGCATTTTCTACGTTATCTTCAGTAAAGTCAATTTGTAGATCAATGTAGTTAGTTGTCATATGATTAGGAAATGTGGGGCATGAGCCATTACTGTTAACAAAAACTGAACTGAAGAACATGTTGAAGAGGCTTGCCTTAATGGCTTCATCGCTATAGGACCTTTTAGGGGTGGGATGGTTTTTGAGTCTTTAAGTTTGGTGTTTATAAAGTTATAGAAGGCATGGGTAGATTTTGTGCATAGAAGATTTTCCTCTAGCTTGCAGTGGTAATAGGTGCATTCTGCCTTTATCTGTCAGCATAAGATGTTGTATTGGTTTTTAAAGTTAGCTACGTATTTAGTTTTGTTTTTATGCCATAAGGATTTTTTTTAGATTGAAGTTTTCTTATTATTTTGGGTAAATTGGGTTTTGTTTTGTTTTTTTGTTTATGGGGGTTACTAATGGAACATATAGTTTAATGACTCTTTCAAGTTCAAGCAAGAAGGTGTTATAATATTCTTCTGTAGTGTTACAGCCAGAGAACAGAATGTGCCAATCAAGAGATGATATGTCTGCAGCTATGAGTTCATAATTGGCTTTTTAAAAATTGTATTTTGGACATCCATCATTGTAATCCTCTTTCAGACGGTGTAAATTTAGACAAAAGTTGATCATGCTATGGTCACTGATTAAAAATGGTTCATGTATTTGTAGGCCATAAATTGAGTTTGAGCTGTTGCAGAAGATGAGGTCGAGGCAGTTGTTTAGTCTGGTGTTGTTATATACTAATTGATCCAGTCCCAGCGTGGTAACGTCATTGTACAGGGTTGTATGAATGGGTTCAGATATACATTCATTTAGTGTCCAATTTATAAGAGGTAAGTCAAGGTCACCAAGAAAAATAAGAGGGTGTGGGCAAGAGGCTGCCCATGTCAGTAGTGAAGTTAGCTTGTTTGCATGAATTATATCATAGTCATTTTTAATGACAAAAGAATTTGTCATTAAAGCTTTCCAAACAAAGCCCATCCTGCCACATATTCATAGTTTCTGAAAGTCATTCAACGTTTCAAGCAAAGGTCCTTCTTCCTCCATCCAGCCTCTTGTGTAACTCATCTACCAAGGCAACCAAGGAAGACTCAGGACCATATCACAGAGGAAGCCTCAGCTGAAATAAGTCTAGAAAATTAATTTTATCCAAATGTACTTAAAACTGCAAGACTACTACTTTGTCTATCATGTTGCCCAAGGATAGAATATTTGAAACTGATATGTAACCAGAAATATTTTCCAATTCAAGATAGACTTTTTTTTTATAATTGTCTTCTCTAAACATAGAAGAATACAGTCCATGAGGGCAGTCTCAACTTGGCTTATTTACTTCTATGGTTGCCAGTCTAAAAGGAATTATAGGATCAATTAACGAACATTGAATTTGTTATCAAATTACAATCTTCAACACACCTTTATAGGGGATTTTTTTTCAGCATGCAATGCAAACCAAATTATGGGAGAGAAGTCTTCTGTGAGGCCAAAAGTGTGATTATGTTCCTGCCTCCATTTCAGGAAAGCATTACTAATGAGCCAATGGTAATATTGGATACAACTCTGTGGTGCTTTGTCATTCAAAATTATGGTACTTATGAAAAATGGAACATATTGCATATTTTACCAGAAAAATGGCTCTTTTAATGGTGCTCGCTTAATAGAGTTTGTTGATCTAATCCAACCCAGCTGTTCTAAAACAGTTGCTAATAATGCTTCTGTCATCACAAAAACTTGTTTTTTGTATCTAATCCCTTAGGACAGTCTGCACATATTGTCTTAATTAACAGCTTGATTACAGCTGTGACTTTTCAATTCCCACATCGGCAGTTCTTCTTTATTTTAAGTTGGGTTCATCCTCCATCGGTGCTCTGATAATGTTTGGCCCAAAAGACAGTGCTATGTACAGGAAGGGTTTAAAGATCATAGAAAACTCTTGGAAGGGCTGTGAGGGAGACATTTAAAAGATTAGATGGTAAATTTACTTAGCAGAAAATAATCCACCGGGACCAAATTTCATATCCTGTTTTTGGATGATATTTTTCCATATGTGTTCTGGAATGAATCTGTCATCTGCAGCCTAATAATGAGACACAGAGGATTTAAGTCTTTGACTCTTTTCTATGTAATTTAATTATGATAATTATTTCTTATCTTGTTTAGTACCTATAATTAGATTACTTGCCTGGGCTGCCTTAAGAAATGTAGCAAGGATTTTGGCACTTAAATACAAAGTGATAGAAATGTTCTTAGGTATAGAAAGCATATACTGTACTTTTGGAAAAATGGTAGGCTACAGGGGCTCAGATGTGCTCTTCTAATCTTTTGCTTGGATTAAAGAGATTGAAATGATTGGTATTGTGAAATTTTGTTCCTGCTTGTTTGTGTTTTAAAAACTTGTGGCATAATGATGTAATTAAAGAAAAATGATATATAATTTTCTGATATATATATATATATATATAAAATCAGAAAAAAGAGTACTTTAAAAAAGTTATACAGTGTGCTTTATTGCATCTAATTTAAATCTCTGTACACTAATCCCTAATCAGCTAATCAGAGGCTGCTATTGTAGTACAATGAAAGTCCCAGGTGAGAATATCAAAATATTGGGATATAATGAAGAACTGATATCTGATCTCTAGATTTCACTCATAATTATAAAAATGTAAGTACTAACACTGCAGTGGAATTACCTATCATGATGGCAGTATCTTTCAGTTTTCTTGTTTTACCTGCCCTTTCATGTGACTTTTCAAAGGAAATCTGTCACTAAATTGAAGAGATTTTAAAAAAGAAAATATTTTATGAGCCAATATTACATGCAGGTATTTGTAGCCTAGTTCATCTCTAGTTAAGAATAAAAGCCAAACTTCTTTGAGACAAAAAGGATCACATACCATTTATGTAGATTAATATGTCCATCTCACTATGATAACATGATAGGATAACAAACATCTCATGAGACATGATAACACACATCTAAGTCTCATTCCAAATATACACTGTGGGAACTTGTTGTTTTGAGTGTGTATTTGTGGGAGGAAGTATAGTCTATATTTCTGTACATATTGCAACTAGCAATTACTAGTGTTTAAATAATCAGAATGAAGCAATTATTTTTTCATTTGTTATACTACTACAGAATGAAGCAATTATTTTTTCATTTGTTATACTAGTACACATTATCAAGATAGTTGAGATCATCACCAGTACTACATTTTGTGGAGGCATTCTGAGTTTACTCATCCAGCAATCTGCCGTGGAAAAAGAGACATGGTATGGGAGTCAACAAACATTTGAAACATGATGAAAGTTTCTGGCATAGGAAATGCCATATCTGGAATAATTGGCAGAAAATGTATACAACCCCCATGAATAACATCTAAAATCATACAGTAATAAATGCTCAAAATGTCATGAAATAGATATTCAATGGACATGTAATCACACACACACACCCCAATACTGGAAAGACATATATATTGCAATACAGAATATTTTGGAACTTAAATGTGAATGGAAACCACAACTTTTCTTACTAGGCATAATCTCAGAAAAAATCAACAGAAAGTATCACAGTTTAATGGGATACTATATATGCTTACAGCAGTTAACACTAAATTTGGGGCCAACCACATCTTGGGTAGGCTGTTCCACAAAAGGGGACTCATGACAGAGAAAGCATCTTTCTGAAGATCTACCAGGTGGCTTTGTTTCCTCAATGAGACTTGGAGCACGCACGTTCACTCTGAAGTGGTGAAATTAGCAGAAACCATTGGGAAGGACAGTCTCATAACTATCCTTACCCCATGTTATGAGGTCTTTAAAGTTAACAATCAGCACCTTGAATTAAATCTGGAAGACTGTTGTGAGGTAGTACAGCACATGAATCAATGGTGTTAAGCTTTCAAACACTCTTCAAGGACAGCACTATGTAAAACAGGGGCGCCTGGGCTCGGGATCATGGCCAGTACCTGTGGCCTATTCAGAACCAGCTTATGCAAGCATTGAGCTGGCACGCAGGCAGTTCAACTTGTGCAAGTTGAGCTGTGTGCACATGTGTACTTGCCTGCCGCTCATGCAAGTTGAGCTGTTTGCATGCATGGGTGTATGCCCGTCCGCCACTTGTGTACCTCAGTTCCCCTCACCCCCACACACCCCCAGCCAGACCACCAGGCCGCAAAGACTGGGGACCACTGATGTAAAGCACATTGCAGTAATCCAACCAAGAGTGACTAAGGCATGAGTTACTATGAATACTGCCTTCCAGCATAGAAACTGGCACAATAAATGCACAAGATACAATTATGCAAAGACCCGCTAAGTCATGGCTGCCACCTGCTCTTGGAGCAGGAGCAGTGGATAGAAGAGATTTCTCAGATTATTACCCCATTCAGAATCAATGATGGAAAATCACAAGATATGTAGGATCCTAGAAATCCCTGCCACTTAGTCTTATCAAGATTGAGTTGAATCCGAGTCCATGCAGCCTTCAGGCATTGGGAAACCACCTCAATAGCATTACTTGGGCAGACATAACAGAGATGTACAGCTGAGTATTATCAACATATTAAAGATACTTAACCCTGCACCAAGAGATGATCATAGTTTCATGGAAATGTTTAATAGAAGTGGATATTTGTGAATTTAGCTCTGGAAAAAAAATAGTCATAGAAGATACTTCGTAGTAAAACATACAGAACAGATTTTAATCCAACCCTGAATTTTGTATTATGTTCATGGAGACGGTTCTGAAAAATCCTACATAAGGTAAAAGCTTTTTACAAGTAGTACTCAACTTATGTGCACAATTGCACCCAAACTTTCTGTTGCTAAATGAAACATTTGTTAAGTGAATTTTGTCCCCTTTTATGACTTTTCTTGCCACACTTGTTAAATGAATCACTGGAGTTAAGTTAGTGACATTGTTGTTAAGTGAATCTGGCTTCCCCATTGACTTTGCTTGTCAGGAGATCTCAAAAAGTGTTGCATGATGCTAAGACACTACAGCTCTCATAAATATGAGTCAGTTGCCATATGTCTGAATTTTGATCACATGATCATGGGGATGCCACAATGGTTATAAGTGTGAAAAATGGTCAAAAGTCACTTTTTCAGTACTAACTTTGAACAGTCACTAAATGAACTGTTGTAAGCTGAGGACTAACTATCAGAAAAACTGTTGGTATATTGAACAGCAATGTGTCCGTTTTTAGTATAACTTTGTTAACTTGGACCCTTTCCTTTGGTAGATGGAGAGTGAGTGTCATATCATACTCTACATTACCATTTCCATTGGAGTCTTTCGTGTGTGTGTGTGTGTGTGTGTGTGTGTGTGTGTGTGTGTGTATAAAACAGTCAATGCAACATGCTTACATATGTAATTTTTTTTAAAAAAAATTTCCAGTGAATACCAGCAGAGGGCCACATAATTGATGAACATCTATTTCCTCAATTCATTTAAAATATGCTGGCTGGGGAATTCTAGGACTTGAAGTCTACGCATCTTAAAAGTTGCCAAGTTTGTAAAAACACTGATTTAAAACTCTGCTTGCTGATCTGTTGAAATGAACTTCAACAGTATTCTACTTCTAACGATAGCCTTGAATAATTTACCATTAATGTAATATTTCACTATCACTTCACGACGTGTTTGTTTAATTTTTCAGTATTTGCATTCTGTGTGGATTACGGTGATAGAGGGTAGCCTTTGGGAGAATAAATAATGGAAAAAATTGAAACAAAGATTGATTAAATGGAAAGACATTGATTTGGAGAAAAGAAAGCGGCCTTGACAATGATTCCACAGTCTGGATATGCTTTTGAAAACTTTTCTGATGCATTCATATATTTAACTACTGCAGCAGAAAAAATATTAAAGCGAAGTAAAAATGTGATACCGATAAAGGAGATTATTTGTAGCTCATGGTTGAAATGTGTGGGGGGGTCCTGGGTGCTGACTGAGCTTGGTTGTTTTGTTTTGTTTTGTTTTTGTTTTGCAGATGTTTCATTATCCAAACTGTTGTTGTTACCTAGTTTGGATAATGAAATGTCTGCAAAAACAACCACCACCACCACCAAGCTCAGACAGCACCAAGGCCCCTTCATAAAAATGTGATGAATAAACCTAGGCTGAAACTGGATAAAAAAGATCTTCTCCGGAGTTTTTATAGCCCTTTGGTATGGTTGCATTGTTATATCCAGATGGTGAGAATATTATTTATTGATTAGAGTTGTGGAAAATCTTCACAGTGTCACCTTAAAAAAAGTGGTCCCAAGTAGTTCTACACAGGCTCAGTGAGGAAATCACTGAGACTAGTGTTCCCAAAACTGTATGGTGTATTCCTTGGTGATGTGGTTGCTAGGATAGAAACAGAGTCTAGAAGTGTGAAGAACCTGTTAGTAATGCATTGAGGTTTTATTTGTATTCTAGACAGAATACAAATATGGAGGAAAATCAGTGGTGGGATTCAAGTAATTTAACAACCAGTTCTCTGCTCTGATGAATTCTTCCAATAGCCAGTTTACCAAACTGCTCAGAAGGTTAACAACCGGTTCTCCAAAAGTGGTATGAACTGGCTGAATCCCACCACTGGGGAAAATCAGAGAAACAATCATTTTAGTATGGTTGCCACCAATGGTGGAGATGTGGATCTCTTTAGCAAACAGAAGTTGTGCCCCACACACTACTGGCAATGTGTTCTGGAAAGTAAAGTTGCAGGGTGGAGGTTTAAATGGGATCTTAAAAACTTAAGTGTATACTCTCTTTTATCAGTGCTCTGTTGTGAAAATACCAGTATTTATGATGCCTGCTTTTCATTGAGTGCTCCGATCCTCTACTTATCTGCATATAGGGTTGCTGCAGAGAGGCAGGAAATCTGTTTTCCAATCCTACTGCATTCACCTGGTTTTGTATAGAATCAGGGAATTCAGATTTTATATTAGCCTAAAATGTAGTTAGATATAAGTCCTCACTCAATGATAGCAATAACAATAGCACTTAGACTTATATACCACTTCACAGTGCTTTCCAGCCCTCTCTAAGTGATTTACTGAGTCAGCATATTTTCTCCAACCATCTGGGTCCTCGTTTTACCAACCTCAAAAGGATGGAAACTGAGTCAACCTTGAGCCTGGTGAGATTTGAACTGCCAAATTGCAAGCAGTTGGCAATCAGCAGAAGTAGCCTGCAGTACTGCATTCTAACTAAACTATGGGTCAGGGCAATTGATAAGTTTTATTTTACTCTGTTTTTATTTAAATTAGTATTAAATATAGTTAATAGTTTTACTTTCTGGACGTTTATTTGGAATGAAGCTGGCAAGGTAGTAACCAGGAGTTTCAGGTTAGAATCAATCATGATATCAATATAAAACCAGGTATTATCAAGAGAATACCCAATATTAAATCACTTTAAAAGATTAGATGAAAAAGTCTAGAATTTAAATCCTGGAGCATTATGTTCATCTGTGCTGTACATAAATTCATTCTTATATATTTAAAAACATTTTGCTCAGTCATATATGTGAGCCTTTTGTTGAGTAATCCAAGTCCTGAAAAGATGTTGAGTGAGAGAGCCAATATTTACAGATGTATCTGCTTTGCAGACTAAGAAAATTATGATTTTTCACTTTTATTTATATCACAAGTTTGGTAACTATTTGGAATATAAGACTGATCCCCAAGGCCTTACTGGGCCTGCACTCTTTTTGTCAATTTCTGCACCGATGCAGAAATGATTGCTATTCCATTTCATCGCAAGTACAACAATATCATAGAAGTACCAGTGTAAAAGTTTTATATTTGGATATACTTGTTTGGATTGTTTGTTCTAAGTAGATGTCTGTGATATGACTGGCTTTTCTTCTTTCCTTCTTATTGGATAAATCTTAATATATTTTTTTAATTGTTTGCTTTCTTTAGGGAAATAATCCTGGGTCTAACCTTGTTGTAGCCTTTATATATTAGCATACTTAATACAGCAGATTCAACTGGAGAATTGATTATTTGTTTCTCTTTTCCAGCTTGATAAACCTTCTTTCTTTTTAAAACTTGTAATAACAGGAAATAATCTACTATAACTTAAATGACATATGGAGTAACTCAAATTAATGAAAAATTAAATTATCCTTTTAATGGAGCAAAATTCTCAGGATCCATTACTAGTTTATCAATTTGCATCCAAAAATATTATTGTAATCTTCCCTCCTGTAATTTTAATCTAGTCCTGGCAAACCTAAAATTGGACTGTCACAACTTGTTCAAAATACTGCATGGAAAATTACTATTGGTGATGTTTTGATAGTTATTACATTTGTTTGATCCAGAAAACTTTCTTTCAGGAATGCATTGCTACTTCTTCAAAGTGCCTAGGATATTATGTTATATGCATATTATCTTGATACCATACTATAGAAAATTCATTTCACTGAAAACATCAATACAATGTATTTTTCCAAGGTTACTGAATAGTTTACACAGTTTCTTGCTTTTCAAAAGAAACTCGTAATGATATGTTTCTAAAATTGAAAAAAATACACATATCTGTTTTTATGATTATATTAAGAAGTTATATTTTATATCAGTGGTTACAATTTTTTGAATGCCCTATAGCAGGGGTCCCCAACCTGTGGACCATGGTCCACTACCGGGCCATGGCCTATTGGCCACCGGGCTGCATGAGTGGCTATTTAGTATGTGCATGTGCGCACAGTGTGTGTGTGTTTGTGTGTGCTACTAACACCACGAGCACCCCATGGATGCTAGGTACAAGCATGACGCATGCACTATGACCCCATTCACATATATACATGTTAGTTGGCCACAAAACTGCATATTACATACAGAAGATAGAAACCCTTAGCCAAATGATTGTAAGAGCTGCTAAAATAGATGTGTTGTGCAGGAAAAGTACACTGGATTCTTATCAATATATATTTTTAGAGTAAGAGCAAGAGGAATGGTGGAATTTATGTCTTCTCCATGAACGGAAAGAGATCGTTTAACTGCTGCTAGTCTCCCTGGAAATTGTTATCTGTGGAAGCTCTGAAATGGCTTGAGGATTGCTATAGATCTTAGTTTCCATTTGTCATCAAGTCTCCTTAGATTGCCATATACAGTGAAACAAACTGGATCATTTTAAATTCATGGAGGGTTGGGGAGGTAATACCCACCTCTTCCAGCTGAAAATGATGAGGTTCTACTGCATTTTTTTTTTTTATCATATCCCAATCAGAACACCCTGTTGTAGATCTCCTTGAATGTGCAACCTGCTGAACTGACTAACCTTTTAACTACTGATATGCCAGCTGGTAAATTTCTAACAAAAATGTGAAAATAGTTGCAATTACAAAATCTAAATCAATTGTGCACCCTCTATATTTGGATACATAGTGTTTTTGGAATGAGATCATACTATGAAAGAATCTACTGCGGATGTGAAACTCATGGCTCTTATTTTTATAATGTGGGACTGTAGGGAAAGTTACTACTCAAGGATTAACTTAGCATATTATTTCCCATGCCTTATCAGCTGATAAGGAATGCAAATATTTCTCTAAAACTATTAGGTGAGATGTTGCAGGTGATTTTACTTTATTTATCTCAGGCAGAAAATTAGTTCAAAGTACACATCCTATCATGTCTTCCATGGTCTTTTTTGTCATGTCAGGTTTTTTTCCCCTGGTATTCATTAATTGAAGAGTTGTTTAAATGAACTTTGGGCATTCCTACTAAATTCCAGATACATCCAACTGCCTGACCTAAGAAGAGTCTAAGGTGGATGTTAGAAGAGCCCATTTTGCAGAGATGAAGATTAAATTACATTTTGTATTTCTAATTAGGGAGATGTATCCGATGATGAGATTATTTCTGAGAACCTCAAAAAGGAAAAGAAAAAGCAGTGGTGGGATTATTATTTTTTACTACCGGTTCTGTGGGCATGGCTTGGTGGGCATGGCATGGCTTGGTGGATGTGGCTTGGCGGACGTGGCAGGGCAAGGATACTGTAAAATCTCCATTCCCTCCCCAGTCCTGGTGAAGGTTACTGCAAAATTCCCATTCTCTCCCACCCACCACTAACCTGCTTTCCAGCTCTGTTCTTCTGTGCAGGGCAACAAAACAAGACTCAGCCAATAAGCCGGGATTCGGGAGGCAGAGAATAGTTTGGGAGGGCAGTCAGAGATGGTATTTGTCGGTTCTCCAAACTATTCAAAATTTCCGCTACCAGTTCTCTAGAACTGGTCAGAACCTGCTGAATACCACCTCTGAAAAAAAAGAATATGGTGTTTAAAATTGGATGTGGAATATATCAGATAATCATAAATTGCATCATCAGAAAGATGTCAAGAGATGACAAACACTTGATAGAAGAAAAACCCTGAATTGTATGTATTACTTTTCTTTCTATTTTTCTCTCCCTGTATTACCTTATTTCCTAAGAGCATCTGGACTATAATAAATGGTGTCAGTATTATAAAAGAAATGAGATAACCTGATCTCAAAACCCAAGTACTAAGGAAGGGAAGATGAGTTATTTCTCAACATGCTCAGGAAAACTGGGATAGAGGAGAGAAAGCACTCCAATTATTCCAAATAAATGATTTTACTCGACATTAAAAGTGACTTGGAACAGTCACTTTCCTAGTTGCATCCATTCACACAATCTTTAAGACAATTTTTCCATGTAAGTATCTACTTAAAGAGGATTGTGATTATAATGATTAATTATAGGGCCATGGTCTATATTTCTACCCAACAGTATGTTATCTTCAAAACATTTTAGGTATAAATTTTATGACATCTTTAGTGCATTTCTTTAATGATCTTTGAGGGGAAATAAATCCAAAGTTAATGGATGCTCATTTTTGAAGGTTTCTTAATCTATGTTTTAAATCTTTCTTTAGTTCCTTTACTGAAATTATCAAGATTCCATAAAGTTTCATGCACCCTGGGTAAGGAATGTAGAAAACTGTTACCATATGTTGAACATTTTAATATGCTCATGATATCATCCTGTTTGAACATGTTCAAAATGGATTCCAGATATTATATTAGACTGCTAAGGCTAACATTTGCTGCGAAATGTTATTTGAATGCATGTACTGGATTTATAGAATTTATTTCAAATACCTTATTTTACATTGAAAAACCATGAACTATAAGAATAGATTTCTGGGCACCCCTTAAATCTATCTATATCTATAGCATCTCTATATCTATATTCATTATATACATAAAAGTCACTTTTAACTAGGAACTTTTCCTGATCTGCCACTGTGAATCAACTAATTCTCTTTTTTAAATTAGATCTGCAAAGACTTTCTTCATCCTGTCTTTAAGAGTAAATGTCAAACAATAGATGTAGCTATATTCTTGAACATCCCCTTTTAGTAAACCTTTTATGTCATTTTAAATGTTACTGTAAAGGTTTGCTTTATCCTAGGCCTAGTTTTCTTTCTCTCCAGTGCTTTAGATTTCAGTTCTTTACCTCAGCCCTTTGAATTCAGGCAAACCATTGAGAGCAAATACTGCAAAGTCATATTCTGACTTTCGTGTCTCATTATTATGATTAGAATTTTGTTCTTTTTCTTTCCAAATTTCAAAGTCATAATTTCTCTTAACAATAGGGGGCATGCATAAGCGCATCAAAATGTGCCTACCGTCCCTATCCTATTGTTTCTTTATTTCCTTATTCGTATCCATTTCATGTAGTTATAAGCATGTTTATACTTATACCTGTTATCTAATAATTGTTTGACAAAATAAATACATACAAATAAATAAATAAATAAATAATAAAAAAAATAATCCCATGAATATGCATGAGAAAAAGCTATTTGCCTGTACAACATTTTGAATTTGGGTTTCACAAATTCAGACATAACCATCCATAGTTCAAGCAGAATACAGTAGACAAGTACTCATCAAAATCCTGTTAACATTGTATATAATTTTAAATGGCATATGGCAGCGGTGTCAAACTCAAGTCATCATGGTGGTGTCATTTTTCCCCTTTGCTAAACTGGGCATGGGCATGGCCAGCACATGACACATCTGGCCCTTGGGTTGTGAATTTTAACAGCCCTGGTTAAGGGAAGGGAAATTTTTATCAACTGGTAAATATCTCAGTAAATTAATAACTGATTAGAGGTTTAATTATATGTCTAGATCCATTACTGTAAGAAAAATGTTCTTGTGATTTCAGTAGATTTGGAACAATTGGTTTGTAACTGAGGAAAGCTAAGAAAAGGTTAACTTAATAAGAATGACTGTGGATTATCTACATGTGTAAAAGGGTTAATGGGGTCAATTTGAGCTTCATACCAAAACAAGGGTTTGTAGTTTGAACATAAGATAATTCTGCAAAAATCAGCATCTTTCAACATAGATTTTGAAGGGAAGAGAAAAAAGACAACAACTCTGGCTTTTTAGGTGTTTCTTGAAAAGTTATCTAAGTATGACACATGTAAAATGATGGTGAGATGAAGAATAAATGAAGCTTCAGAGGTCCTTAAATTGTTCACTAAGGGAGCTGCTGAAAGAAATAATAGGCAAGTTAAGAGAAATGGTACCAGATGTGCCTGCAATGCCAATAATCAGCTAAAATGTAAACATCTAGAGAGTCTGTAATAAGAGTTATTACAGCTGTAATACTTAAAATCATACAGAAAAAAATGAGGGTCTTATTATTTAGCTAGAAATAAATCAGAATTTGATTCACATGGAAATTTGGGTCTTTTCCATCTTTGCATTCAATATTCTATTATAACTTAAACAATCTCTCTGTCTAAAAAGCTAATATAAATTAAAAAAGACAAATAAAGTGAACATTGTCACAGCTTTTTGCTTGTGATGAATGCTTTTATTTGTCAATAGTGTTATATTTCAGGAAGTCTGTTCAATGACAAAACAGAATTGTGTTGCATCAGTGTTGCTAGAATTAATTTTTGATCTGCTTGTTGTAAAAAAGGCAGGTACGCATTCATTAATAAACAAAAAGCTAGACATAGTAGGACGAAAACTGTGTTAATTCATAATAGCAAAAATCAGGAATTTAAAATGTTAATCTTAGTAAAGTTACTTTTGTCAGACAAGGTTCTGCCAGATCCTTTCTGATTTACAAAAAAGCTATTTTTTTCCTTTGGATTATGACAAAAAGTGAATCTTCTTAAAATTGTATACACTTGGATATGCATAATGATTTTTTACTTCAAAAATAAACAGAACACATTCTCCCTGTTGAAGAACATGTAGGGTTTTTTTAAAGAAAGTAGAGGAGGAAATTATTTCAAGGAAAGCTCAAAGACTGGTCATAGATGAGTGAGGATAATTAGAGTCTCAAAGCCTGCCTTCTGATTGCTCAATTCATTGTTAGATGTTGAAGCAAGTCTTCTCTTTCTCCCAGTTTTTATTCTGGCAAGCTTCCTGCAGGAACATCCTTCAGAATACACATCTTTGAGTCCAGCATTGCCCTGGTTAATGTCCTTGCAAAGGGAATGGGATAGGGATACAGTTCTCAGAATTCCCTTCTAAACTTTGGCCATACTGACTGAAAATTCTAGGGATGTAGGCCCAACTCATCCAGTGGCATCCAGGTTACAGAAGCTATTCCAGTCTTTCTGCCTAAATGCTTATTTTAGAACATCATTAAATCCTCCTTCCTTCCTTCCTTTTCATCTTACTTTTCCCTACTTAAAGGAAATGGTTCCCTAACCATTTAAATTAAAATCACAATTACTCATTTATTTAAAACCATAAAAAAACCACAGCAATATAGGTAGTCCTCAACTTTCAACGGTTTGTTTAGTGACCATTCAAAATTGCAATGGCACTGGAAAAAGTGATTTAGGACCATTTTTTTCACACAACCATTGTATCATCCCCATGGTCACATGATCAAAATTCAGATGCTTGGCAACTGACTCATATTTATGATAGGTGGAATGTCCCGGGCTCATGTGATAACCTTTTGCAACCTTCTGACAAAGTCAATGGGAAATCCAGATTCACTTAACAACTGTGTTACTAACAACAACTGAAGCAATTCATGTAACAACTGTGGAAATAAAGGTTGTAAAATGGGGCAAAATTTACTTAACGACTGTTTAATTTAGCAACAGAAATTTTGGGCTCAATTGTCAAGGACTACCTATATTAGCAACAAGGAGTATTAACAAAATCGAAACAGAAGAATTTCATTAAAAGTCTGCTTTTAGTGCAAGTGCTTATAAATGTAATTGAGCAGTAATATTAGTTATACTACTAATCAGTTACTATTACTACTACTAAATTATAAAATAATATAATTTATTCTGAAGGCACCAAGAACAGAAGGACTAAAAGAAGAAAAACTCTTGCAGAGTCAATTCAAAATTATTAGTGTCTAGACTCCAGATACAAAATTGCCTACTGTGAGCAAAAGGAATAAAATAAAATCCCTCACTTATATTTTTCAAAAACAAAAAATAGAATAAATTAATCCTTTAGCAGGGACATATTATTCAATCAACTATAGAGAGTAAGCTTTTTTCTTTCCTTTTTTTTTTTTACATTCTGTGTTCCCAAAAGAACGATAAGTTTATTAAGGTACTTTTCTACCAAGCTTCATATAGAGCAGAGGAATTCTTTATGAGATGAGTAAAACTGGAAGTTTATCCCCAACAGTGCAGTGGTAGTATTTTTAAAAATTATGGCAGAAATCCCACTGTAGAGTGAAGAGAAGATCTTATTTTAAAGGCTACATTTTCATTTTTCCAGTATTAAATGGTTACATGCTTTGCTCTTGTCATGCATCTCAGGATAACGTCCATGAATGGTCCAACTAACCTGTCAAAACTTTGGGAGACTAATTAACAATATATGCTATTCAACATCTCATGAGCCACTGCATTGGGTAATATCCTGGAAGAGGATTGAATTGAACAAGAGATTATTATCTTCTGTTATCTTCTAAGGGTAATATTGTGATGACCAATATGTGATGACCAATATGACAGATATGCAAATTTATCATTCATATTTTGCAATCCACTTTGCCATCCCAATTTATTTTTGTATTTTTAGCTGAAGCTAAAGAGGGACTAATTTTTTCTTTATTAGAATCATGAGTCTTTGGGATATTGGAGTGATCAGTCTTAAGAAATACAGAATTAGATGAATTAGCAAACATTTTTTTTCTTTTCAAATGACACTTTGAAACCTTCCAAATTTTAAATACTGTGTTGTATTCTAATTCTGAACCTACAGTGTTTAAGCCTGAATCCAGGCAACAGCTAAACTCTAACAAAGAAATCCAAGTACTACTAACTCATTGCTGCCAATTAGTAATGATCTGGAAGTTTGTGGCCCAGTGTTTTGGTCTGTGTGATTCACCATTATATCTAAAGGTTTTTAACATTTTTATCTTTCTCATGTGCACTAACAGTACAAAAATAATGAGTATAGTATGATCATTCTGTAAATATGAAGTAGGCAATTTCAAACATTTTAGAAATCAAAAGTGGTGAGTTACAAGCTTTTTCTCGTCAGAAATCATAGTACTTGGAATCTACTATGTTTGGTCTTTAAAGCTTATATTCCTAAATCCAAAATCCAGGCACCTTTTTAATAGGAACGATGGAAAGAAATATAATCAGTGGACCATACCATTTAAAGTAAGATAGCCCTACTTTTGTAGTATAACAGTAAGGTTTGTGCTTCTTTGATTCCCTAGATTTTAATTATCACTGTGGAACAAGGGATTTGCTTAGTTATACATGGCTGTACTGCTGCTGAAGCCAGCCTCATTATATGGATGTGGCTTGTTCAAACAGAGACAACACAGTACTAAGACATAGTGAGAAGCCTTTTCTATTACCTTATCAGGGATAGATGAACGCCAAAAAGGAGTCAGCCTTGGCAGCAAAGTTTCATTTTTCAGTCCAGCTGGATAACACAGATGTCAGTGGAATGTCAGCACCTGTGAGCATACTCTTTTTCCCCTGGATGTCACTGTTGCTCCACAAAAAAGAAGGAAAATTGCCTTCACCTAACTGGATCATTAATTTTGCATGTGAACTTTTTCCCTTTCTTTCCCAGGTGTTTGTCTCATGCATGCTTAACATTTAAAATTCCTCACAGTCATTCCTTAAGAGGTTTAAGATTGCAAGATTGCCTTTGAGCACCCACAAGTGATATAAGAGGCCTTGGGAAGAATAGGTGTTGCATCGCAATTGGAAAGAAGAGTCCTACTTTATAGAGGATGCATTTTTATTTAACATTCAATTCAACAGTCTTCCTAGAATGTGTTGTCATTGGAAGAAAAATAACATAGAGATATACTTTGAGCTTTTAGATTATATTAGGTTGAGTTGCAAAATTCCAGATAATTTCTAGACTGCAGCAGAAACCTGGAACTTTCTGTGTCTCTTTACTCCACTGTAGTTGTCATCCATACTCGTGATATGATATGCCTGGAGTATTAATTTTTAACTTTTAAATGTATTGTTTAAGTTTAAATCTCACGTTACCTTCAAGAGTCAAAGTTCCATACAGAGCCCAACATCTTCCCATTTTTCTGTCTAAAACAACTATGTGAGGATGGTTGAGCTGGGAAAGAATGATTGATCCAAAGTCACCTAGAAAGCTCAGGGTGACCTCTTTATTCCCAGCCAAACCCTTTAATAATGCAGTCAACTGTACCTGCCAAGACAATACTGTGTAACCCAAATCAAAAGTGAACTTTCAGCAGAGTGAGAGTGCTAAACAATTGTATTGTTTTAATTCTTAACTATTGGAAGCATAGTGCAATATCTGATATTGTAGTTGAGGGATGTACCTGTAATTCAAGAATCTACACCAGGGGTGTCAAACTCTTATTGTCATAGTATTGTCATGTGATGTATCGTGTCTTTTCCCCTTTCCCTAAACTAAGCATGGGCATGTCAGAGCATGACGCATCCAGTCCATGGGCTGCAAGTTTGACAGCCCTAATCTGCACCATTTGATGATCTTCAGAAAATAACAATTGGTTGTCATTTGTGTTGTTCTGGTATTGTGCTGATGTGTACTGGATTAGTAGGATCATACAGAAGTTGAGTTACAGTTTAAAGCCTGATACCAGCCAATTGGCATATTGTGGTACCAAGAGCCTACTGATATAATTAAATAATGACAAAAAGTAAAGCTCTTATTCAATTACTTTGACATTTAGCCGTTCTTTGCAACTAATGGGATTAAATTCATTATAAAGAGATTAAGTGTAGAATAAGAGCTGGTCACATTAGGGGAAGATTTTACCTTACAATCTTTTAAAGCTTTCAGATTTTTACCATTGTGTGTGTGTGTCACTCTGGAAGTAAGGCAGACAAGTTGCATTTAGTTCTTGAAATCACAATGATTTTTCTTTGTTTCTTTATAGGAGTATATGAGGTCATTGTTTTGTTATTGTGTTAGTGCTGTAGTAAAAGATTCTGATTGCTCAGTAGTTGGAATTTCATTGACAGAAAAAAGCCTCAATGTGTTTATACCTCTGATCATATATAGAGTTTTGCCAAAAGGACAATTGCAATTAATTTCTCAATTAATGAAATCTGTTGGTTACAATTATGCAGTGAGAGGTTTTTTTTTCTTAACTGTTATATATATATATATATATATATATATATATATATATATATATATATAGAGAGAGAGAGAGAGAGAGAGAGAGAGAGAGAGAGAGAGATATCTTTGGTTGTTCGGGTTTTCTCCCGCGTAAGATTCAAGTATCTAGGCAACGTTCGATTAAGTCTCATTCATCATCTTCAGGCTTCTGTCTTCAGCTCTTGCTTCTCAGAGTGATGTGAGATTGCAGCTGCTTCTTCCTTTTAACTGCTAGTGGGGTGGGACTTGATTGGGTGGGGGCTTGGCTGTGTTCTGATTGGGTGGGGGTGTGTTCTCATTGGTAGGGGTTTGGCTGTGTTCTGATTGGTTGGGGGGTTGGCCGTGTTCTGATTGGTTGGATGCGTGTTCTGTTCAGGTGGGGGCTTGGTTGTGCTCAGGTTAGTCTTAGTTGCTGGGGGATTTGAGTTGGTGAGCTGTGATCTTGCTGTTTGGCTTCGAGTTCGTGGTCGTGCTGCATCTTCATACTGGGTGTCGGTTTGCTTCATGTATGGCTCGGAGGAGTTTGAAGTGGGTAGTGATGCAGCTGCAGTGCAGCTTCTGGACCATGGTCGTGTCTCATCGTCTGAGTGGGTGTGAGTCTGTTTTCTACATGGAAGTGTGGTGGTGGCAACTTGTGTGGCTCTCATGGGTGTAGGTCTGGTGTCATTCTTCATGTTGGGTACTCGTCTGTTCATGAGGGCGGGTTTCCAAATGGCTGAAAGGCGGGAGGTGTCATCTCGTTTGTTCATGCTGTGTGGATGTTTTTCTATCTCTATGGCTTCTCTGATTATTCTGCTGTTGAAGTGTTCGGTTTTGGCGATAGTTCTGGTATTTTTAAAGTCAATTTCATGTCCTGTGGCTTTGAGGTGTTGGACCAGGGAAGAGGTCGTTTCTTCTTTTTTGATTGAGTTCTTATGTTCTTCAATGCGTGCACTTATTCTTCTGTTAGTTTGTCCAATGTATGTGGTAGGGCAGGCAGTGCAGGGGATTTCGTATACTCCTTGGTTTTCTAATTCGATTTTGTCTTTGGGGTTTCTTAGGATGGTGGATATTTTTCTGTTTGTGCAGAATGCTGTTTTAATGTTGTGTTTTTGGAGGATCTTGCTGATTTTGTCTGTAGTGCCTTTTATATATGGGAGGAGGGCTTTGCCGTTTTCTTGTTCTCTGTCTTGGATTTTGGTTGGGGTTTCTTTTTGGATTAGGTGGGTAATCTTCTTTCTTTGGAATCCATTGGCTGTAAGTACGTTGGTGAGAGTGTGTAGTTCGGTTTTTTGGTGTTGTTCATCGGCTAAGCATTTTGTTCTGGAGATGAGTGTCTTGGCTACACAAGATGCCACCACCACACTTCCATGTAGAAAACAGACTCACACCCACTCAGAAGATGAGACATGACCATGGACCAGAAGCTGCACTGCAGCTGCATCACTACCCACTTCAAACTCCTCTGAGCCATACATGAGGCAAACCGACACCCAGTATGAAGATGCAGCACGACCATGAACTCGAAGCCAAACAGCAAGATCACAGCTCACCAACTCAAATCCCCCAGCAACTAAGACTAACCTGAGCACAACCAAGCCCCCACCTGAACAGAACACGCATCCAACCAATCAGAACACGGCCAACCCCCCAACCAATCAGAACACAGCCAAACCCCCTACCAATGAGAACACACCCCCACCCAATCAGAACACAGCCAAGCCCCCACCCAATCAAGTCCCACCCCCACTAGCAGTTAAAAGGAAGAAGCAGCTGCAATCTCACATCACTCTGAGAAGCAAGAGCCGAAGACAGAAGCCTGAAGATGATGAATGAGACTTCATTGAAACGTTGCCTAGATACTTCGAATCTTACGCGGAGAAAACCCGAACAACCAAAGATCCACATACAAATACCATGAGAACCTCAGAATATATATATATATATATATATAATATATTTCCAAATATTTTATTAATTTTTAAAAAACAAACATATACAAACAAAACACAAAACATGAAAAACATAAAACATCTTTTTTGAAAGCAGCTTGATCCCGGGTTACATCTCTTCATACAGACATAAATTCAAGTTCATGCTCACTTTTATATACCATTCCATATCTTATTACAATTCTACATTTTTTATATAGCTTCTCCCCTCTTTTCACTCTCTTAATTCTATTTTATTTATTTCATCTTAATTTAAATCATTATACTTATATCCTTTGTCTGTGCTGTTTCAGCTGTCTATTATCTTTTCTCATTAACACAAAATTTCTCCTCTTATCACTGATTGGAGTATGACGCCTTTATATCTTTCCCCTAAATTTAAAACTTAATATAATACATAACTTTCATTCGGATTCTGCTAAGTACATTCTAAAGCTATTTTAAGAAAAGAAAAAATATAAATATATAATATAATTAAAACAACAATCCATACCAATCAAAATTAATATTCATTTAAATCTTAAACATTTTACACATTCCTTTTCTAATAGGTATCATGCTTCTATGGGAACAGTTATAAATTTTACGTAATTGCCCCCCCCCATTTCACTTATATTTTAAAACATTATGTAATTAAAATGTTCCCATTTCTTCTTAATTCAATTCTCTCATATTTCATTTCATTTATTTTGTTCAAGAAAAAAAGTTTCACCAAATTACATTGAATATTTTATCCCATTTTATAATCATATGTTATTCCAATTTTCTAACATTATTTCTAATACAAATACAACAATACAGTCTTATGTACCTTTGCAGAATCTCTTTTTCAGTTATATTTTTACCCATTATCTCTAAATAAATCCTGTTTCTTTACATCTTGATTCAAACCTTTATAGCTTCTCTTCCCTTCCTTCCTCCCTTGCTTCTTCACTCTACCCTTTTTACCCCCTTGTCTCTCCATCTCCGTTTCCCCCTTCTGTATTCCTCTTTTCTGTTGCTTTCTGACATTATATCCATTTTTTACCTCATTTTTCCCTTTTTTGGTTGTTTTTTTAGGTCTTAAATTCTCCATTCTCTTTCCCCCCTTTCCCCTTTCTTCCCCAGATAAAATTACTTGTTCATTAAAGATGGCTTCTTCTTTGTCCCAATCTTCTTGTTCTTGTAGTTTCTCATAAGTAGAAATCGCCATTTCTAAAAAATGAAAAACGGAGCCAAAAGAGCCCTTCCCTTCTTGTTCCTCTTCTTTATATTTTTTCAAATTCCATTTTCAGTTCATCCACAAGTGATGCCATTGTAAAAAATTTTTTTAAACAACACACATTCTTTTAAATTCCAAGCAATCTCCTCCAGCCAAATCTTACTCTTATTCTTTTCCTCTCCCTTCCCACTTACAGCGAAAAAATTTTTTTTCAGTGATCAGAAATCTTTATTGTCCCCTTGGCTTTGATTTTCCAGTTTAATTACCTGCTGATGCCAAAGTGGGTTTTTCCGATTTCTCATTCATCTGCTGCCACCGTAAGGAAGGAGAGTGAGAAAAAACAAACTTTCCCTTTTCACTTTCATGCGCTGCTTCCGGATCTTCTTTGGGAGCGATGTATCTTTTTTAAAAATTTAAATTCCAGGGTATCTTAAATGTTTCTTCTTATCCCGGTCAGCCAAAACTTTCACTTCTTAGCTTCCTCCCGCACATTCTTTTCTGGATGAGTGCTTCTTTGTGGCGGCCATTTCTGACCACCGCTCTACCGCCTTCGGAAAAGGGAGTTAAGCCAGCTGAGGAGGGGAGGTGCGGCTCCCCTCAAGCCCTGCCAGGTCTCCCCTATCTTCGACCACCTCTACGGGGTGGCTTAGCCCTGAAGCCGGCTGGCTCAGGGCACTCCAGCGGCGAGCGCAAGCAGAAACTGCGCACGATCACAGATTCCTGCTGCCGCCGAAGCCCTGCAAACCGGAAGTGAGTCCAGCTGTCATATATTTTTATTATAGATATTCATTTTGAAGTATGGGATGTTTCATATTTTGTTCATCAGTTTGGAAGCTTGAGGCTGTGTTTGAACAACTGCTCATCAAAGCTCTGCCGTGCAAGATGTAAAGCAATTATATAAAGAGCATTTATGGAGAGCCTTTTCCTGATCCTTGAGTAACCACAATTAGCCCTCATCAGACTTTGAATTGAGGGTAAAAATTCAAGTCAGAGTGCATGACTTGTCAAAGACTTAGATACTGGCAATAGTATTTTACAAATGAATCATTTGAAACAGAGCATCAGCTCAGAAGCTATTTATGCTCTGAATGAGATGATAGGACTTGTTTCTACCACCAACACTCCCATCTAGCAAAATGGATTGTTTCCATTTTATAACTGATCTACTAATATGTTGTGGACAGAAAAAATGTGAGGAGGTAGTTCAAATCATTGGCTTATTGGTATGAATTTTAGATAGCTATGATCAGTAAAATCACTATCAACGTAGCAAAATGTATGTTTAAAAAATACCATTGTATAACACCGTGATGGTGAACCTATGGCACACATGCCAGAGGTGGCATGCAGAGCCTTCTCTCCGGCACATGAGTCATCGCTCCAGCTCAGCTCTACCACGCATGTGCGCATGCACCACCTGCCAGTTAGCTGGTCTTTGAGTCTCTGCCCACATGCTGGGTGGCACATGGGGGTGTCACGCATGCATTTGTTGGGATGGGGCACAAACCCAGGAGGTGCTGGGGGTTTGCACGTGTATATGCAGGGGGGACTGGGCATGCGTGTGCATTGCATTTTGGGGAAGCATGTGCGTGCTTTGGGCACTTGGTGCCAAAAAGGTTAGCCTTCACTGATATAGCATATGGAATTTCAATTCAGGTGAAGATTATCCTGTAATGGGGAACCATGAGTTGCCACTACAATTTTAAAAAGTTCATCATCTTATTAATATGGGTAAAAACTTTTGTAAATTACAGATAAAGACACAGGTGTTTCTCTTCCATTCCCATAAACTTGCACTCTATAAATTATATATTTTTTCTTTTTAATCATATCAGTACAAAAATATGTAAATCCATGCATTAGCTGTTTTCTCACAATTTTAAAATGCTGAAAAAAATTTTGGGGTAAAAATGCCTTGTGTAGTAGATATGTTTAAGTTTTTGTCTTATTGTCCCAAAGGTGCTTTTTCAAAAGCAATTGGAGTTTGATTTTTCTTGAAGATGTTTTGTTTCTTATCCAAATGGTGGAGGATGGAAGGGTTTATATTCCTTGCAGTCATCTGGTCATTAGCACTCATTCTGAGATTTGTTGAGGCCAGTTCCCCTCAGGGTCACCTGAATAGTGCAAATGGGTATGAAGTCTTCTTGGAATTGTTGAAAGGACTGTGTTGTAAATGACATATAGGTATCATATCCCTCCCCATCTGTTGCTCTGTTGTTGAAAGAAGATGTTCAGGATGAGATCCTTCTATCCTTCACCATTCAGTCAGAACTGAAGAAGCCTCTTGGATGAGAAGTGAAATGTCTTCAAGGAAAAACGAAGTCCAGTTGCCTTTTGAAAAAAGCACCTTTGAGACAACCATGACCTAGTGACTGAGAATATCCATAAACATATGTCTTGTTGATGTCTCCGTTAGTTTAAAAATCTTGTTGATTCTTTCTAACACAATGGAATATTAAAAAGATATTTAAAAGGACTTTGAATCGATCTCCCTACCCATCATCTAATTAATTCTTCACTTTAGTGGGGTTGTGTAGCTTAAAATTTCCTGACCAGCTCTTTCTGTCTCCCTGGCCTGCCTTAAGTGGCTGACATGTGTACTATTTTTCCATGTTCATTCACACAAATATATGTCATAAATAACTCACAATCCCCAATTGAATTAATGAAAATTAGTGGGTGCTGTGCTTTAACCAAAATGGTGTTTTGTGGAATGTAGTAGTCCAGATGCACATAGACATAGTCTTTAAAAATTTCAATTTTCCTTCTGGGTTAATGCAATAGCCACTCAGTCCTAGAAAAGTGTGGGTTTGAGTTAAGGAATCATCAACAATGGTTCCATAGCATGTCATATTCTCCTTAATTCAACTAAACATTTTACTGAATTGCATGGCTACCATAAGAGCATAACAAAAGACAAAACTTCTCTAAGATGGTGAGACAATTTGGTGTGCACACTCATATGCATTACAAAGTGATATTTCAGTCATAGATACATACTGATAAATTCCTAATTATAATATAGGGGCATGAACATATTGATATTTACAATAACATATTCATTTTTGCACTGGTGATGCATAATTAACGTACTGTAGTAAATCCAGGAATTCATCTATGATCAATTATCATAGCTTCAAATAGATTTCATCTATTTTTAATGAATGTGCACAAATGACATTACAGCAACTACTATAGCATATTTTTATGTCTACATTAAATATATGAGCTTTCTTGCTAATATATCACACCTTTTAGAATGTGATTCATAAATTAGCCTATAATCTCTTCTAGAAATACCAATAGAAAATATAAGGGAAAAATGGGAACAATTACCACAAAATTGCTGCTCACCTAATTAAATCTTCCTAAGTAACATTTAACATCTATAAATAAAAGGTGTTACTAATACTTTCTGTGTGGATTAACATGCTATAAATAAAGAAGAAAAACCATGTTATATGTTCCTATTTATATACTTCTGTAATGTACTTTTTAAACAAACACATAATCTCCTTCACACACAAATATGCAAAAATATTGATTCACTTTTACAAAAGGGTTCTGTTTTGACAATATCAGTATACAAGCTGTAATCTTTCTCTTACTTGCTCAAAACAGAGCTCACTTATTTGCTCACTTGTAGTTATTCTCTTTCTGAATTTTCTGAATTGGGTATTTTTAAAACATATTTCATTACAGATAGATCCATTGTTAATAATCTTCATTAGTGCAACCTATGCTCTGAAAATTATGTGGAAAGACTACGTGAAACCGCACATGAGTACATCACCTCTGTTCATTAAAACAGCGATTCTTTCTTCTTTCTTTCTTTCTTTCTTTCTTTCTTTCTTTCTTTCTTTCTTTCTTTCTTTCTTTCTCTCTCTCTCTCTCTCTTTCTCTCTCTCTTTCTTTCTTTCTTTCTTTCTTTCTTTCTTTCTTTCTTTCTTTCTTTCTTTCCAAAATTCTGGCCAGCCCTGATGGTTTAGCTATTCCTTACAGTAACCATTCACTTGTGTAGAGTTGTGTAGCAGCAAGCTTGTGTCCTCTTCAGATTTTTTTCCCTCTGCTTTAATTTTTGAAGACTGCAAAATTCTAATCTCAAGCCTTTGCTTTTTTGTACCTAAAATCTGAAGTTAGGCAGCTTTAAGAAGAGTGTAATATCATTTTCTATTGTTTTTCTGTTGATGTATCATTTTCCACCACAATAATAGAATAACACAGTTGGAAGGACTTTGGAAGTTTTCTAGTCCCACCCCCTGCTTATGAAGGAAACCCTATACCATTTCAGACAAATGGTTGTCCAAGTTCTTCTTTAAAACTTCCAGTGTTGTAGTATCTACAACTTCTGGAGGCAAGTTAACTTCTGATTAATGGTTCTAACTGTCTGGAAATTTCTCCTTAGTTCTAGGTTGCTTTTCCCCTTGATTAGTTTCCATTTGCCCCTGGTGCTTTGGATCTCAGGGATCACCAAACTCATAATTTTAAATCCCTGGGACCACTAACCGGTTCTGTGGGTATGACCTAATTTGTGGGTGTAGCTTGGTGGTCATGTGACTGGCTGGGCATGGCTTGTGTATAAGTAATAAATATTTATATAAATATTGATTTTTTTTTTTATAAAAAAGAGCAACTTTAACCCAGAATCAGGCAAAGAAGGCAGGCAGATTGAGTTGCTCACCGAATCACAGATCTATCTATCTGTCATTGGCTAGCTCAGTCTGTCACATAAAATTTGCTTGCAAGCAAACTCAGAAAATTAACTTAAAACACACCATGTATGTAAATATGGATTTTTTTTATTAAAAAAAGAGCAACTGTTACCCCAAATCAGGCAAAACAGGCAGGCAGATTGAGTTGCTCACAGAATCACAGATTCATTCAGTGATCTATCAATCTGCCATCGGCTAGCTGAGTCTGTCACATAAACTTTGCTTGCTGTGAGTCTATACTGAATAATAGAACCTTCAATCCTAAGGGAGGTTCGGCTGTGCTTAAAAGCAGAGCTGAAGATCTAACGATTAGCTAGAAAGCAAGAAATCCAACCATTTCCTGCTTCCTAACTAAACTAAATCTCCCAGCAGAGCAGCTGATGGTTGGAAAAAGGAAAAATAGCAATTTAGCAGACAAGTTTTCTGAGTAAGGAGTGAGTGGGTGGGGAAGGTTCCCGCGGGCCAGGTGGGCGGCACAGCCTTGTGTTCCTGCCTGGATTAATTGCTTTGGGGAGGTGCTCTAGGGGTAACATTTCTCTGCAGCCCACCAAAATTTTCTCACGGGTTGGCAACCGCTGCTTTGGAGAATAGCTTGACTCCTGAGATATTGAAATATTGCTATCATGTCAACCCTAACTCTTCTTTTCATTAAAATAGACATACCCAATTCCTGAAACCATTCTTCATGTGTTTTAGCCTCCGGTCCCCCAATCATCTTTGTGAAATTCATTGTTTTTAATTACACAAGATTTCCAGGACTATGGAGATTTCCTTTTATAAGATTTCTGGTCTGTGCTATGGTAGGGAGGGTACGCCTTATTGGATACTGAATCAAATCAGTAGGATGTCTTTTTTTTTTTTTTTTTTGTACCACATGTTAGGTAGTTCATTTTATCATCATATAATAAATTATACTTTGTACATATGAATACAACTGTTTACATTGGAGCCAATATTAATAAAGACATTCATGTTTGGTTAAATAATTAGCTTTTAAATTAAATCTGTAATTTGCCTCTTGCATTGGATAAAAGCCAAAACGTTAGTAACCGCTTTTTTCATAGATAGATAAATAGATAGATAGATAGATAGATAGATAGATAGATAGATAGATAGATAGATAGATATAGATATAGATATAGTTATAGATATCGTTATATATATAAATATATATAAACAAAAGCTTTCTAATCCTAAAACGCATCTTAATCATTGGAAATGTAATAATTCATATACTCATGGGAAAGGCATGAGTATATATTGCTTATAGGAATAGCATTTTTGTCATAGAGCATTTTATAACTTTAGCATTATAATTAATGATATATAGTGGCACTTACATTTAGCACAACTAAAATCATCAATTTTAAAGCACTTTACTGAATGAGTCTGCTAAAGTATAGGAAGGCTTGAATGATTTACCAAAGATTATAGTAAAGGCTATTTAAAAGAATGGCAATAAAAATCATAACAAATTTGTTTAATATTATAAATTAAGTTTGCCACTATATTTCTTCTTGCAGTAGACATTTCTTCCAAATGGACCTGAAGTTACATGTGAGATTTACTATAGCTCAAGTAGCTTTTAGGGAAAGGGAAATATTCAGATGAGTTATTCATTATACAAATTGATAGGTAAAATTTGCCTTGAGGATATATTACCTTGATTAAAATTATTCCTTAGTCAACAGCTTCTTAGAATATTAGCATTACTTTATGTACTAGTTAATTGCTTTCAAGCAGATTAAAATGAATATTTTAATATGCATTTTAGGTAGCATTTAGTTCACTCTTTTCAGAGTTACACACTCACTTTCCCTATCAAATTTATTTATATCTTATCCCAACTTATGTTCTCAAACAAAGATACAGAAGGGAAGGAGAGTGGGTAAACTAGCAAAAGACCTTATTAAAAGGAATGTAATGATAAAAAAATTGGAAATAAAATATAGTGTCAGCTATGGAATCTCGATTCATCACTGCCACATAGCTGGAGAAAGGGGGGGTTAAGTTAATTGAGTAGCTCTTAGTAGACAAAATATAATTCTTTAGTTAGTTCAAGGTTAAAGAGTATGGCTCAGAAAGAATTGTAACGTATTTTGGGATTGGTTCATGTGATGTGTTGATGAGTAAAAAGGGGATGGTTTGTAGGTTGGGACAGTGTGGGAAGTCTGGGGAAACTTAGTTTTGGAATTCCACAGATGTGCCAGGTTCTGTTCTAATACAAGTACTTTGAGATCATGTTTGACTTGGAGTTACTGACAGGAATGGATGTTCCCTGGAACACTGACAGTAAGATTTCTGCTTTCATCAAAATTAACTCATCTGATGAGTATCTGCAAAGTCAGAATCAAAAAAGTCAAAAGCTCTGGACTTTGTATGTATGGGAAGCTGACACGTGTACAAAAATGGTGGGACTTTGATCATGTTGCCATGAGCACTATCTTCACTTTTTTGATCTCCCTGCATACATAGCTAAGAATTTTATAAATATTTTAAAATCCAGGCCATTGCACAGAAATATTGAAGTTAGTTGCTTAAAGATGCTTAGATGTCTAAAGCAAACTAATTGATATTTTTGTAAAAAGAGCTATGGATTAGAACAGAAAATATATTGTGGCATACCTGCATAGTTGGTAGGTTCAAGTTTATTATTTTTTAAAGAAAATATATTTTGTTTTATAAAACCTGAACTGTGTAGATGCTAGAAAAGAGTTCTACTAAAAGAATGGTTGCCTATTTCCAAATAAGTGCACTGATTATTTCCAAGTGAAGGTGTACAGAAACATGAAAAAAGTCTTGAAATAACTTTGCTACTGGCTTATGGTATGTTAAGCTTATAGTATATTAATATACAGTATATCCTGGGAAATTCTATATCCATACATGCTCATGCCTGTGCTTCAAAACTCTTTACTTGCAAGTACTAGCAGAAGAATGTGAGATTTAAGCCAACCTTCCTGAAATCCTGGAAAGCTGCTACCAATTCATTGTGTAGACAATGAACTGGAAGGTCAACCAATTTAAGTAAATATAGAAAGGCTTTCTGGGTTCCTTCCAGTTTTTTGAGTTGGTGTACTACTGTAATTGTAGAATTACCTGCCTTGAATGAGCTTGGCTACTCCAATTCTGCATGTTTCTGGATTTTACATCCCAAGCTTTATCAAAAAAGTAAAGGCAATTTCTCTTTCTTCTGTTCTTTTATTGCTGCTTTTGTTGTGGTTCTGCCTTGTTTAAAATTTAAGTTATTTTTATATATAATTTTAGTTTTTATAGTGTGGTTTTGCAAAAGAAAATGCTTCATTTAAATCAAAAATGGAGAAGTACATTTTTTTTTGAGGACACAACTTATGCAATGTATTTGCTGAACTATGTCCAAAACTTGATAGAGATAGGAATCACTATACTTCAACTATTGCTATTCCAATTAAACTTATATTTAGAAAACTCAATATATTCAATAGAAAATTAACTTGTTCTTTTTCCCCTCCTAATGTGCATAAAACAACATAAACGTTTTTGCAAAGCCCTGTAAATTGCTATAGTATGTATTCTATACCCCTCAGCATACTGTAGTGTTTCTCCATAACAGACTAGATGGAGTTCACTTCATCAATACAGTAAATAGAAAATGAACATGGAGAGAAGAAAATATATAAATTATATTTCAAATATATATATATATATATATATATATATATATATATATATATATATATATATATATATATATATATATATCAAAAATATATAAATAATAATTCAAATGCTGTATGAAATAGTTTTGGGTTTATTTATTTTTTTAGCCAAAAGCTAAATAGTCTAAAAGCGGAATAAAAAAGAAATTATTACAAAAAAATTGTTAAAAATTTCAGCTGAAACTTTTAAAAATATATTGACAGCAAGGATCTGCTAAAAATATCAACTGGTATTAATATTTCAGAAAGAGCCAATCTGGTCTAGTGGTTAAGGAACCTTTCTAGAGAACCAGGAAATCCTGAGTTCCTGTCTCACCTTAGGTATGAAAGTCAGCTGTGTGACATTGAGTCAATCACTCTATCTCACCCCCATGACATTAATTTTGGGTGGCAAACTGGTCAGTTAATTCCTATTGCAACCAGTGGATCAACAGTTGCTCTAAAGAATCATAGAATCCTAAGGTTGGAAGGAAACTTAGGAAGGAGGAATTGTAGTATAACCCTCACCCAAGGCAGAATACCTTATGCCATCATGGACAAATAATTGTTCAATCTTTCTTTAAAACAACAACAACAATTGATTGATAACCCGCAAATCTGGCAGGTGAGATGTTCCATTGATTAATTGTTATTAGTGTCTCCTTAGTTCCAGTTTGCATCTCTCCTTAACGAGCTTCCAATTGGTTCTTGTCCTATCCTCAGGTGCTTGGAGAATAAATCAACCTACTATTGTCTATGACAGCTCCTTGAGTATTGGAAGAACATTATCATGTCACCCGTAATCCTTCTTTTCGTTGGACTGAACATACCTAGTTCCCCCATGGTTTATCATATGATTTAGCCTCCCAACCCTTTGTCATCTTTGTTGTTCTTCTCTCCACTCTTTTTAGGATCCCATCATATTTTTTGTATTGTGATGACCAGAATTGGATACAGTATTCCAAGTGTGGCCTCAGTAGTCCAGTATAAAGCAGTACTATCACTTCTCATGATCTTGATGCTATCCCTCTGTTGAGGCAGTCTGGGTCTGTATTGGATTTTGGCAGCTGTAGCACACTACTGGCTCATACTGAAGTAGTGGCCTGCTAAGACATCTAGATCCCTCTTACAGTTACTATTGTTGAGCTAGGCACTGTCTATTCTGTACCTATGCCTTTGGGTTGCTGTTGTTACCTTTGCTGATGTTGATTTGCATAAATTCAGGATTTCCAAAAATGGTTGACTCTCCAATTGTGGAAAAACACTAGGAGAAAAAAAACAGAAATCCCATAATCTGAGCAAAGACTTGCTAAAATTGGCCTAATTGACTTTTTTTGTTTAGAGAAAAAATATAGATAATATTTATTGCTGACTGGAAACACCTCACGGATTTTCTTTTGTTAAACAGGGAAAAATGAACTAATGAACAATAAACATTTTTTTTATTATTTTATTTATTCATTTATTCAATTTTTCATGCCATTCATCTCTCCTCTAAGATGACTCTTGGTGGCTTACAAGATATGAAATAAGTTAAAAAATAATTGAAACGTTAAAACTACACAGATTATGATCATAAAATTGTACTGAAACCAGAACCAAGAGACAAGGATGAGGTCTTCTTACCCTGAGGCCTTCTTACCTTCTAATGGTAAGCGCCTTTCCTTGGGGTTTCAGGCCAACCGGCAAAGCCAACTTTGGATACCATTTGGGAAGGCAAAACATTTGGGAGCAGTTTTCACCTCTGGTGGTAGAGTATTCCACAGGAATAGCTCCAAACAGAAATGGCTGTTCTCCATGAACCTGTCTCCTAGTATTTCTTATTCTTTCTCAGTAGCTGGCCTCTTCTTCTGGGACAGCTAATTTATAATTTTAGTAATTAGACAATATAGATTATATATAGACAATATATATAGAATCTTGAAGTAATTTTAGGAAATAATAGTTTAGCGAACAGAAGATTTATAATAGTATCTATAATGAACCACTTTTTTTCTTCTGTTTTTCATTGACTTTGTCTTTTTTCTTGCACTTTTAGCTTTTCTTTGATTTAATTCTTTTTCTTTTTTCTTCCTTTATATTATCTTATATATATTCATATGTATATGAAAAAATATAATCTGTCCATTTTTAAGTATGTTGTGTGTCTTTGGGACTAAGTTGAATGCAACTTTTCTTTATTGAAAAGCAAGGCTATTCCATATAGCCAACACTTGTTTTCCTTTCACTTTTCTTCCTGACCTTGACTAAGCAATAGATATTTTACGATCAACAGTAGTTAAAATGCATCAATACATTCTTGCCTAGAAAAAACACAGTGCTACTTCACTGCTTCCAGAAGGGTTTTTTTTGCTATTTTTTTGACCATTTGCCATTACTAAGTGAAAAAAGTTCATAAATCAACTCACCTACTCACTGCTATTTTTGGTTCTTTTTTTATTTTATTAAAAAATACAAAATTCCAAAAACTTTAAAACACAGAAATAAACAAATGAAGAAAAACACAAAAACACAAAACAAGACATTTAAAAGTGCATTAGAAAAACTAATACATATATAGATATTATCATCCCTTAGCTGAATACTGGTACATTACTACACTATTAGTTTCCCACCCCTTGTGAAACAGGCCTCCCATATTGTTAAACTATTCTATTTACAAATTATTAACCTGTCATCTGTATATGATATTAATCCCAAAAGAGTTAATAAGAGCAATAATATTAAACATGAAAAATTACAGTTTTAGAAATTCCTGTTAGTAACTGTTATTGTAATCAATTCAGAAAATTTACCATGGCAACTTATCTAATCATACTAAAAGTTAACAGTAATTTGTCCTGGATCAGAAATCCACCTTTGTTTCTTAATATTGTCTCTTATCAATTGTTGTCTGTTTAAATATAATAAATTCAATCTTCAAAGCTGTTCTATCTTTTTCAAAAAAAATCCTTCTCAAGATGGCTGCTGAACAGTAGGAATTTTTCTTTTTCCTGCCAACAATCTTCCAATTTTGATGCCAAAGCTGGCTTTCTGGCAGTGCTGATCACTGAATTTGAATGGAATGACCCAAGACAGCTTTCAGACAGCCAAGGACCTACCAGGGAAAGGGAATCTTGAAGATTCCAGTTCTCTGGGGGAGCAGACAGAAAATCACTAGTCATCCATCTTCCTCTTGGCATTTCATTTTCTTAAGCATATCTTCACTTTTGGATTCTTTGTTTTATTTTCCTTTTTATCTTTAAAAGTTGAATGGTTTAGATTTATTTTAAACCCCTGCTGGATCTTATCTGTTCTTTTTCTTCTTTTTCTCTTCGATTTATGTTGTTGTTTTGAAATCTTTTGCTTTTTTGTAAGGAAATACAGCATGTTCTTGGATAGTGAAAGGGACTTCCTTTGATTTATATCTATACTGGACTCTCATCACAGGTTTTTTGCATTTCATTAATTTTCAAAATATTTGGAGATTTTTTAAAAAAGAATTATTTTAACTTTAGATTGAAATATTCATAAAATACCTTCCCTGGAAGTTAGTTAATACAGCAACAGGATATGCTTTTTGGTCTACTCTCTGCTTTGGCAATAGATGTCTTTTCTCATTGGACACAGCTGAAGTAGCATCGGAGCCCAACTAAAACACCATCTCAAAAAAAAAAGTGTTTTATTGAAACCCACCCCTAGGTAGATTTAGTTGAGATGCTGCAGCAGACAGTGGGTGTTTCTTTATTTTACTTATGACTTTACTGCTTAGATGCCTGCTTCTATTCCATGTTGAAATGGCATGAGTAAAATGCTGCATCACTTTGATTTAAAACTCCTTGTAGATAAAAACAAAATGTTGGATATGAAATGGTGTTCTTAATGTTATCTTCTGACTACTGATATACAAAACCTTTTGTTGCCTGTTAAAGCAAGAATAATTGTCAAACATTTGCTAATACCCTATCATTTGCTTTTCTGCCCTAGTCTTTAATTATCCAAACTACTAAAAATATGATTAACACAAATATAAAATGCTATGTTCCAGACTGACATAGGCATTTCAGTAATTATACTTTGTACTTACTTAACTTGGGGGAATTTTATATGTCTCTAAGTACGTTAATTTTGCCTTACTAATTACTATAATTGTACAGAACAACCTGCTATTTTAAAGCAGTTAGATTGCTACCCAAATATTGTAACAGAGTGAAAGCCAGCAAATGTTAAATGAATGCTTTAAAGGGTATACATCTTATTTACTATTATGGGAAATTACTTAGGGTGAATTTACTGCATTTGCAGCCATGTAACCTACACTGCTTATATGGAATTTCAGTGTTTGTTAGTGACAACAGATAAGGAAATATGTGGCAGATATCAACTGGCTCCAAATATTCCCATCATAGGAATAGTCATATACTCACAATAAAATGGCTTTATTTTCTAATTTTATCTTACTTGCATGATCTCATTCAATTTATTCATGAGCAAACTGTGTTTCAGCTTCATTGGGTGTGCTAAGGTAGGGGAATTGAGGTCCTCCATTAACATTTCATGAATGGGAATCAACCTATATTTTTCTAAGAACTGGCTTTCCCCATGAGATGCAAGGTTAATTTTGTGATTCCCCATGTGTACTATGGTTTAGATTTTTTTTTCTTTTTGGTTACTAAATGACAGCCACATGGGAGCTAAAGATTAATTTAAAAAACATATCTCTTTGCTGGAGTTCAAATATTTTCCTCTACAGAAGCTATTATTTGATCTTGAAGTAAATTATACCCATAGCCTGGATTGGGACCATACTGAAGGGGAAGTACAATAAGTTCCTTAGGCCATGCTGAATTCAAACTGGACCCTGGAACAGCTACTATTTAGGAAAGAGGAAAGAACAAGTACGTGTTTAATGACAATATAACACAGTGGAAAAGTTTTAATACAATAGGTTCTCATCTGGGGTATAAAATGGTCACATACTTCCCTCCTTATATTATTCATATCAATTTCTGATTTCTCTCTCTCTAATATATATTGTTAAATTATTTATCTTTGCCTTCATTTTTCTTTCCACTTTAATTCTATATCTGTCTATCCATTTATATATCTGTCTATCACTAGCATGCAAATACAGGATGCTTTATTTGTGATAAAGCACCAAGATAAAGTTAGATAATAGCTCACATGTTGACAAAAAGATCTTTATTTTCATTCCATTAGCAGTAGTGAAATAATTGAGATGCTCTAGAATGATGTATCCAAACATCAAAAGCTATTTCCTATTTTCTAGGTAAAGAGTCACAATGACTTTTTACTATTTACAGTGACTTTTTAGCACTGCAGATATACTCCAAAGTAAAGCACAAAAATATGCTATACTATAAGCCTGTAAATGACTGGCAGTGTTAAGATGATTTGGATTATGTATGAATCCTGTAACCATTTGTCTTTGACCATGCCAGCTGAGGATAATGGGAGTTTAATTCCTAAAGTTATGAAGGTATCAACTTATCTATCATTAAAGTACTCTGAGGATGTGCCTCTAATTATTGGAAGACATTTTTTAGCAAATTAAATATACACTAGAGTGTAACTTTAGGAAGAAAAAATATATACCGATCTATACAAAAAGGAAAAGAAAAAAAATTGACCAATTTAAAGAGCCCGTAATAAACCTTCTTAAGTCCAAAGAAGACCCTTCCCGGGCACTTTGATAGTAGAAAGATCAAGAATTGCTAAAGCTTGCCTTTATCACTCCCATTTGAAAAAGAGAGAGAGAAAGTATTACTATTGCTTTAATTAGGCAGTTTCTGAATGCATTGCTGATGGTTTCACATAAATAACTTCCACAAATAAAGCTCCTTGCCTTCATCAAATATAGGTGTCATTGCAAACAAATACTTAAAGCTTCTTGTTTAATTTGTAAACTAATTTAGCACTTCAATACATTCCGTATCAGGCAAAGCTTGACAAAGGTACCCAGATATCTAATACCTAAAGAATAGCATTAAGCATAGACTAGTGTCTAAACTTCTGGACTTTGGACTTTCTTATTCAATCTGCCTTTGGATTATGGATTTCCTGTCTGGCCACTCACGGAGGGTCAGATTAGATAATCATATCTTTTCACCCCTTATTGGTAAGACTGGTACACCACAGGTTTGCGTGTTGAGTCCCTTACTCTATACTCTTTATGTGCATGACTGCATACCCACTCACGCTAGTAATACTATTACTAAATTTGCGGATGATACAACAGTAGTAGGACTCATCTCCAGGGGGGGATGAGTCTGCCTACCGAGATGAGAAGGATGGTTCCTTTCATGGTGTGGAGACAATAACTTGGTACTTAACACCAATAAGACCAAGGAGCTTATAGTGGACTATAGAAGGAACAGACCAGACATCCAGCCCTTGCTTATCAATGGAGACGGAGTGGAGCAAGTGGCCAGTTTTAAGTTTCTGGGTGTTACCATAAAAGAGGACCTGACCTGGGGTGCTCACATTGCAGCACTGGTCAAAAAGGCCCAGCAGAGATTATACTACCTGAGACTTCTCAGAAAACAACAACTGAATGAAAAACTGCTGGTGACCTTCTACCGCTGCACCATAAAGAGTATCTTAACTTACTGCACCTCTGTATGGTTTGCCAATTGCACAGTGGCAGATAGGAAAGCACTCCAGAGGGTTAACATCATTGCCCAGATGATCATTGGTTTCCCTGTCCCCTCTTTGGAAAAGCTTTACAGCTCCCGCTGCCTTAAGAAAGTTCAAAGCATTCATATCCTAACCGCGGCCAGATTGGCATTCGCTCAGTGCTGGAAATCACCTTCTATCCCCACTGAACAAATGATCATTCAGAAAATTTTAGAATGCGCTGAAATGGACAGACTAACCCAATCATTAAAAAACAAAGAATCCTCAACCTATTATAACAATTGGAATCCTTGGTACAATTGGCTAAATCAAAGATAGATTATTTTGAGAAAAATTGTAGCCAAGGGCTACCTAAGCAGAGTTAATGAAAAGTACTGCTGACGATATATTTGAAGAAGAAAGGATCTTACAGACAGTCACAAAAATATAGTTTTATTTTAACTGTTTTTCCCATTCTATCCCCCCTTTCCCTTACCCTTCCCTCTCCTCCCACATTTGCCCTTCTCTCTTTCCCTCTTGGCCTCTGACAAGGCCTGTTTGCTTTCTCTTGTGTATATAATTTGTAGATGTGTTGTTTTTAATGGTAAAATTAATAAAGTTTTTTCTAAAAAAAAAAAAGAAAGTTCAAAACATTCTCAAAGATCCATCTCATCCTGGGCACCTTTTTTTTTTTTAAGTTTTACCATCTGGTAGACAGAATATTAAAAACAAGCACAAATAGGCTGAAAAACAGCTTCTATTCCAGGGCAGTAGATCTTTTGAATTCTATGGTATAGTGCAGTGTTGGTACGGTGTTGTGGGTTTTCGGTTCAATGTGTTTATTTTCATGGTCATGAAGTGCACTGAAGATGGTGTTTGATTTTGTTATACGAGGTGCAATGACAACTAAGCAGTGGTTCTCCTAGCTCTGAAAGAAAAGAGAATTCTGAGACTGTGACAGGATGGATTATATTAAGTAATTAAATAGTTTTCTGTATGCTTCTAAATGAACCTATGGAATACGACAGGAATAATGCAAAGAACCAAGGTGCTTATAAATGAAGGGCTTTTTCATTTAGAGGAGGGCTGTGCCACCAAGAGAAGCTGCCAGTTATTAGATTGGCAGCTGCACTTAAAGTAGCTAAAGTAGCATGAGGAAGTGGTGACAGCTCCTTGGGGTTGCTTTCAACAGCAGGTTCAGAAATGATCAGTGGCTGCATAGCTGGAAGGCATGGATCTCAGTCAGAAGTCATCAATTAATACAGGGTTACTTTTCATGCTGGGCTGTAAACAGAATGCTGGACATGCTGCCAAAGGAGATTTCTTCATGGTATGCCCTGAACTTATATTGCTGGGAGGACAGAATATATCCAAGTCAAGCATCACATGGAACAGCCTGGAGACTTCATGCAACCTTTTGATGCCTTCACTCTGGGCTGTCTATGGCTGGGGTTGCCAACCTTTTGGACCTCAGGACCACCAAACTCATAATTTTAGATCCCAGGGACCACTAACTGATTCTGCGGGCATGGCCTAATTTGTGGGTGTGGCTTGAGGTCATGTGACTGGCAGGGCATGGCTTGTATGTAAATATTATAAATATTTATATAAATATTGAATTTTTTTATACAAAAAGAGCAACTTTTACCCAAAATCAGGCAAAGTAGGCAGGCAGATTGAGTTGCTCACAGAATCACAGATTCATTCAGAAATCTATCTATCTGCCATTGGCTAGCTCAGTCTGTCACATAAAATTTGCTTGCAAGCAAACTCACAAAATTAACTCACAACACACCATGCATGTAAATATTGATTTTTTTTATTAAAAAAGCAACTTTTATCCAAACTCAGGCAAAGCAGGCAGATTGAGTTGCTCACAGAATCATTTAGTGATCTACCTATCTGCCATTGGCTAGCTCAGTCTCTCAAATATCCTTGCCATGAGTCTGCACTGAATTTGCTTGCAAGCAAACCTCCAGTCCTAAGGGAGGTTCGACTGTGCTTAGCTAGAAAGCAAGAAATCTAACCATTTCCTGCTTCCTAGCTAATCTCCCGGCACAGCAGAACAGATGATGGTCGGAAAAAGGAAAAATAGCAATTTAGCAGGTAAGTTTACCAGGTAAGGAGTGACTGGGAAGGGAGAGTTCCCATGGGCCATGTGGGCTGATCAGCCTTGTGTTTCTGCACAGCCTGGATTAATTGCTTTGAGGGGGTGCTCTGGGGGTAAGATTTCTCTGGGGCCCACCAAAATTTTTTCACAGCACACCAGTGGGCCGCGGGCCACCGGTTGGCGACTGCTGGTCTATGGGGATTCTTATTCATCCAGGTTATGGTTGACCCAAAAGTGCAACTGGACTTTTGAACTGAAGAAAATTTTCGGATGACAAGCGAAACATCTTCATTAGGAAAAAAAACAAAGAAAGTCCAGTTGCTTTTTGGAAAGAAAGAAAAAAAAAAGCAGCTTTGGAGGTTCAATCTGGGCTATTGCTGATTTTCCCTGCAGCCCCATATAAATTATTTCTATAGCTGGGTTTGGAAAGAGAGCTTAGGGTGGGGAGAGTCGGTGCTTTCAACAGCTTGTTGGGGAATTATCTGGTTGAAGCATCTTTTCTTTTGAAAAAATCCTGATCAATATTGCAGTTTCTCTGATGCTAATTGCACATTGCAATAAGGAGAGCTCTTTTCCTCTTAGCATAACAATGGAGAGGGAGAAAGAGAGAGAGAGAAGGCAGAATCTTCTTCCTCCTCCTTGTTCTTTTAGATACTTTGGAATTGGCAGTGAGATGTTAACATTTCAGAGATCTTCTTAATCAAGTTCAATGTTACTTACTGCTATTATTACTGGGGGTAATAATGAGCCTTATTGTAGATGTCTGGGTGACTAATGGGTAGTCTACAAGTTCTTTTTCTCATGATATTTCTGTACATCATGTGTGTATGTATGGACATTGTTTGTGCAGGGCTTGAAGAGATTAATAGGACAAGTATATTTTCTAGATAAAAACCAGTATCTTTTTAAGTGGTCTGTGCCCTATAACCCCTTATAATTTTATTTGTCTAGAAACCGGTTTGCTGAAATGGAAGTGGCAAAGTCAGGCTTGAAAAATCAAACTAGAAATGTGTGTGTGTTTGCACATGCGCACGCATGTGTGCATGTACATTTTTATTACATTAGATGGGACGTGAATGTACTATGCTCTTGAATTTTGTGCCAAGAATTTATTCTATTGCTTGATGCAAAATGAAAATCAATCTTAGTGGATAGGTTTTGTTTATTTATTTTTGGTTCAGTTCTGAAATGTATGGTGATTTCAAAAAAAGAGAGAGAGAAAAAAAAACCTTTTCCTAGTCTCCCTAGAAACCAGGATAAAAAGGCAGTGAACAGGGAACATCTAATATTTTATTTAAAGTGGACATTTATGACTGGCCATTGACCTTGAAATTCCATTAGAGATAATGAAGGGCAGCAGTTGAGGTTTCTTACCCAGTGTGCAGCAAATGATGCATACCTCCAGATCATAGAACATTTCCTGTTCCGTGCTGTGCAAAGATGTGCATAACAATATTTGCATCAGTTGTTTCAACAAAATGAAATGAAACAGCACTTTTAATACAAAAAGATTGATGAGTGTGAAAAAAACCCCTCAGTGTTAATCATAACAGCTCCTAACTAGTCGTCAGTAACTACCGAAGCTTCTGTAATCTTTGTTTCCTACTTTTTTATTAAATACATGTATTTAATCAAAAACAAAGCATTGTCCTCTTGATTCATATGAAAAGGGTGGAAATGAGTACCACAAGTACCAGGAATGGAAGTATACATGGAGTATACATTTCGTACATATTTTCAACTTCAATTGTTTTTGTAAAAGAAGAAGTGGCAAAGCCCTGGAGAGGGAGTCAAAAAAGCTATCAGCCTGGAGTTCCTAGGTTCCCATGAGCAATCTAAGTCCAACACTTCTTAAATTCCATGAACTCTTAGTAGACCATGAGTAGATTCCTATGCATAAGAATAGAATACTTTATTGGCCAAGTGTGATTGGCCACACAAGGAATTTGTCTTGGTGTAAATACTCTCAGTATACATAAAAGAAAAGATACATTCATCAAGAGTCGAGAATCATAAGGTATGACACTTAATGATAGTCATAGGGTACAATAAGCAATCAAATCATACTAGGAACTCATCATTATAAATCGTAAGGATATAAGCGACAAAGTTACAGTCATACAGTCACAAGTGGGAGGAGATGAGTGATAAGGAATGATGAGAAGATTAACAGTAATAGTAGTGCACACTTTGTAGTAGTTGAACAGTGTTGATGGAATTATTTGTTTAGCAAAGTGATGGCTTTGGGGAAAAAAAACTGTTCTTGTGTCTAGTTGTTCTGGTGTGCATCGTTTAGCATCGTGCGTCATTTAGCATCGTTTTGAAGGAAGGAGTTTAAACAGTTTATTTCGGGATGTGAGGGGTCTACAAATATTTTTTGACTCGTGCAGTGTACAGGTCCTTGATTGAACGCACGTTGGTAGTAATTGTTTTTTCTGCAGTTCTAATTATCCTCTGAAGTCTGTGTCTGTCCTGTTGGGTTGCAGAATCAAACTAGACAGTTACAGAGGTGGAGATGATAGATTCAATAATTCCTCTGTAGAACTGTATCAGCAACTCCTTGGGCAGTTTGCTGACATAATTGGTCCTAAGAATCCAAGTTTAGGAGGTGCCTGTTATATTTTGAGTATTATGGACCATTACTCACAATATGGTTTCTGCTATCTTATGAAAAACAAAACAGAAACATTCCAACATTTCTTTAACTGGCTAAGGTTTGCTGAGAGAAAAATGAAAAGTAAAGTAATTACTTTAGTAACTGATAATGGGACTGAGTTTGTTAACAAAAGATTCCAAACTATGCTGAAATTGGCTGGTGTTGAGCATAAACGTTCTGCACCTTACAGACCACAACATAACTCCTTTATAGAACAAAGAGGGCAAACATTACAAGCCTTGGCTCACACTATGTTATCTGATTCAGGTTTACCTGAAACACTGTGGGGTGAAGCCATAATGTGTAGTAACCATGTTTTAAACAATATAGTAAATACAACTGGAGAATTGCCATTCACTCGTTGGCATGGCAGAAAGCCAAATTTAAGTTACCTACACACATTTGGAGCTCCAGCATGGGTGCATATTCCCTCACAAGTAAGATTGAAAGGGCAACATAGAGCTAATAAGTTATTTTTTGTGGGTTATGAAGCCAACCATAGATCGTTTAGATTTTGGGATCAAGGCACAGCTCATGTTTATTGTAGTGCTAGTGCAAAATTTCTTGAGCACGTTGGGTGGGATAAACTGGAACAGGAACCCAGCAATGATATTATTATTGACACCCAAAGAGTCCCTAAAGATGATAACAGTAAACAAAAAATAGCCATTAAAGAGGAAGAACAGGAGGAAGTAGGAGACCAGGTACAGGAAGAGGTAGAAGAACAGGAGCAGGTGGCACAGGAAAGTCCACCAGTAAGCCCTGTAATACCAAGACGTTCAACCTGAGTAACACGACCACCTGATAGATATCAGGCTAGTGTTGTATGCCAAGTGAATACAGTTCCAAGTAATTATAGTGAATTAAAACTGTATCCTGCTAAGGATCAGGCTGCTTGGCAGAAAGCAATGGATAAGAAACTGGAATCATTAAAAAGACTGGATGTATATGAAAAAGTTAAGTTACCACCAAGTAAACATGCCATAGGATGTAAATGGATATATAAACTAAAGACAGGTGTAGATGGGACTGTTACCCATAAAGCCAGGTTAGTAGCACAAGGATTCAATCAGACAGCAAATGATTATGATGAGGTGTTTGCACCTAGTTTGAAGGCTAGTACATTAAGGGCAGCATCAGGAGCAACTAAGGAGAAATACATTGTAAATCATTTGGATGTAGAGACAGCATATCTGCATGCACCATTGCAGCACACTATATATTTAAAGAAACTTTTAGATATCAAAGATGATAATACAACTGATTGTTGGAGATTGAAAAAGAGTCTTTATGGTTTAAAGCAATCAGGATATGAGTGGAACCAATGTATAGTTAAAGAATTAACTGATGGGTTTTGTCGCTGGCATGGCTGATCCATGTTTGTTTAAAAGAGAAAGTAATGGTATGATTTCATCGTTGCTATTGTTACTGATGACATAGCATTAATCACCAAAACTGAACAAGAAGCTACTGAGATAATTTCACTATTGGAAAATAAATTTAAGATAAAACAGGAGAAATCAAAAAATATCTTGGTTTAAAGATAGATAGAACGAGGGGAGGATATAAGATCACACAAGAAGATAAAATTAACCAATTACTAAAAAGTTTTAAAGTGGAACTTTGTAAACTGGCCAAGACACCAATCAGCCAGGAGTTTAGCCATAGTGATGTTCAAAGTCCTATTTTTGATAAGAACATTTATCAATCCTTGATTGGTAGTTTAGCTTATCTCAGTAATTGGTCAATGCCAGATATTGCATACAGTGTTAATCAATTAGCGAGATTTTACTCTGAGCCAACTGAAAGGCACTGGCAAGCTGCTAAACATGTGTTAAGATATCTGAAACAAACAATGCATTATGCATTGTATTTGGAGCCTAAAAATGAACTGAATTTAACTGCTTATGCTGATGCAAGTTTTGCTACAGACATAAATACACGAAAATCTACATCAGGTACTGCTGTATTATTGGGAAAAGCATTGATTGGATGGAAATCTATTAGACAGAAACATCTAAATTTGTCAACAAGGGAGGCTGAATTCTCATGTTTGTCTTTATTATGTACAGATTTAGTTTTGTATAAGCAATTATTAATTGATATAGGAATTAATGTAACAGATCCTATTGTTGTTTATGAAGATAATCAATCAGCAGTACAGATGGCTTCAAATATTGCTGTTAAAACAAGAACGAAACACACAGATTTAAGACATTGAAATGTGAGACAATGTGTGCAAAGTAAAATGATTAAGCTAGAATACTGTATGTCAGAAAACAATATAGCAGATCATTTTACAAAGGCCCAAGGCTCTCTAAAGCATAAGGCTAGCTGTGAAGATTTTGGACTTAGAATGTAAGGTTGTATATATTGTCTTACCCAAAAGGGGAGAATATTAGGAATATGAGTCACCGAACAGGTATTTGGGTTAGAAATATATAAACCAGGATAGACATTTTAATACTGTCTCTTTAAGAGCATGCTAAAAACTGCAATTGACTGTGGTTACTCAAATGGCCACAAGATGGAGCCAGAAACCTGGGTTGTTTTAGTCTTAGTCTGAGTCTCAGAAGAGAGTGTGAGTGTATCTCTGTTTCCTTCTGTTGGAAAGTATTGCCATTCCTCCATTTTTCCTAATTGACATTCCTGGATTTGATGTAAGTCTGATACTGAACTGTTTTTGCACTTTGTTATTGGATTATCCCTGGATGAAAACTGACTGATTTAATCTGTGAATAATTTTGGATTGCTTATCTTGAACTTTGCTTAAACTTTCTAGAAGTAAAAACCTACATTTACTGTACAGTGTATCTGTGTACTGTGTGTGTATTATTCAAACACTTCTCTCAAAAACGTCTCCCTGTATGTGCTCATTCTCCTAATGGGGAATTCTTTTAAAAATGGCACCCTCTTACCAGTACAACAAAGCCTCCCCTGCCTAAGAGGGGCCACCGGGAGAGGCCGCCCGAGGCAGTGATAGTGCCCACCCATCCATGGACAGGGAGGCAAGGCAACAGCCTGTGCCGCGACCTCCTCCGAGCTGAGCCCCGCCGAGTCAGCACCTCTGCCTGATGCCCGTTCCGCTGCAGCGTTTGGAGCTTCCGGTGCATTTGGAGATGGGTGGGGACAGGGATGGGCTGGGCGAGGGGTGGAAAGGATGGGTGGCTTCGGGCTCTCTCTGCCGGCCAGGGAAGCAGTGCTGCCATCACCTTGCCTCCCTGTCCGCGGACAGGTGGGCGCTATCACTGCTTCGGGCAGCCTCTCCTGGTGGCCCCTTCGGTTTTGCGCTGGAAGGACTTGGGAAGGAAGCCAAGCTCAGGTCAGCCCGGCTCTTCTGTTTGGCAGGCAGGCGCGCACCCGCGGCTCGCTTTCCTGGCTCTGCCCAGCCCGCATGGCTCTGGTGCAGCCCTGGCGGGATGAGTGGAGGTCCAGCGGGGAGGCACTTGCTGCCTTGGTGAGAGCTCTGCTGCTGGGAAGGAGGGCCCGCCTGTCAGGTGCGCTTGGGCACCCCAGGTGAAGCTCTTCGCGCTCTGCCCAGTGCTGCAGCCCTGGGAGATTCGCCTCCCCACATGGGGTTGGGCTGTCCTCTTGAGCAGGGGAGGCTTTGTTGTAGTAGGGCGGTGACAGGAGCGCCTGAAGCCGAGTGTCTCCATTGGGCTCCAGTTGCAGGGAGGAGCCCTGGCTGGCCGCACGTGGCTACGCCAAACACCACGGCCTTGCTCTAAATGCTGCGGCAGCAAGGGAAAAGGGAAAGCAACGGTGGCAGAAGGTCTCCCAATACAAAGTGCCCCACCAACGCCGAGGTCAACATCCAAGCTGTTGCCACCCACCCGAGGATGAAAGGGGGGAATTAAGTCACCCCCGAAAAGATGGCCTAGCCATTTTTTCGGGGGTCAAAAAAAAAGGCTCGACCTTATTTTGTAAGAAACACGGTACTACTTAGAGAGGACATTGGGTCCTTCACTAAGCTCCAATTTCCAATTAAAGGCCATATTTTGGGGAAATTTCAGTTCCCACATACTAGCAGAACTCCTAATTGTGCAAAGTGTGTCCCAATGTCATGTGATCATCTTTTGTGACCTTCTGACAAGCAAAGTCAATATGGAAGCCAGATTCACTTAAGAAGCAAGTTACTAACTTGTCAACTGCAGTGATTCACTTAACAACTGTGGCAAAAAGGTCGCAAAATGGGATAAAACTCACTTAACAAATGTCTCACTTAAGAACAGAAATTTTGGGCTCAATTGTAATAGATTGAGGAGTACTGGTGCTTTTTTCCTAGAAATAAATGCCTTAAACAATAGCTGCTGTAAGGTTTTATCTCCTCTGCAGAGGCCAAGATCCTATTTTTGATTTAGTTTTCTTCAGAGAATATAATGTTGGTCTACCTGAATGATGAAAAGTAGCATAAACTTTATCAAACCATCATGTTTAATACAGAAGTTTTAAGTGTCCTCTTTCGTCTTCCTTCATGGAACAGGGTCAGATTTGCTGAATGTCAGCATTTCATTTCCTGTCATGTAAGTCAAATACACGCAATATGGTGTTCTGTAAAGATAGATTTAAAATACAATGTATTTCAAGTCTGAGCAATCCATAGTGTGTGTGTGTGTGTGTGTGTATAATTCAATCACCCTGCTTTGGGTCTATAGAAGAATGGCATACACAATTTCCTTTTGCCAGAGTGTTATGAGAGAATTCAATCATGGAAGGAAATGAAAACCAGACTTCATTTTAGGAGTGGGGGAATCAAATTGTAGGGTTTAAGTAAGAACCCTTAACATTTTCCTGCAGATGCATACAAAAACATGACCTCAAAATGACATGTATTCTGAACCTCCTTCCTAAAAGGAACTATCTTGTCAAACCCCGCTGGTATATTTTATATCATTCAACAGATGAAAAATATGATTGGCATAAAGTAGTGGAGAGAAACATTATAGGGATAAAAAATTTTTTTTAAAACACTTCCAAAAAACCTTTGTCCTGGATCTGCACCTGAACATGAAATGAAGCTCCATAGGTTATGATATCATGTTGAATTTTTAAAATAAAATCCAGCTTATAAATGTAACAGTATCTGATAATCAGAGTGTCAGCATTTAAATTCTTATTTTTCTAATTAATAAATATCCCAGAAAACAAGGTATGTTCAGGCTTGTCTAATTTTTTTATTATTATTAGGATTGGTTACCTTTATTCATTCCTTAGTTAGATAAGTGAATCAGAAGTGGTATTCAGCAGGTTCTGACCAGTTCTGGAGAACTGGTAGCAGAAATTTTGAGTAGTTTGGAGAACCGGAAAATTCCAACTCTGACTGGAGATTTTACTATATCCTTCCCCTGCCATGTCTACCAAGCCACGCCCACAGAACTGGTAGTAAAAGAGTTTGAATCCCATCACTAAAGTGAATGGTATGTCAGTGTAATCAGACCAAGTATGTCTATGGAGATTTTCTTTCATCCAGGTCATAGTTGTCCCAAAGATGCTTTTAAAAAAGCAACTGGACTTCCTTGTTTTTTGTTTTTTTTCAGAATGGAAGAAACTTCTTGGATGAGAAGGATAAAAAACCCTAAGAAAGTCCAGTTGCCTTTTGAAAAAGCACCTTTGATTCACACATAGTATGTTTTTATTATTTATGGCATTCTGAATTGAGGGCTTTTAATCTGCATTTTATCTAAAATCTCTATATCTTCAGTTTCAAAAATTGTTCTCAATCTGATTTCCTGCGAACATGAAATGTGCATTTCTTAAAAAAAAAATATTCTGCAAGTTTTCCTAACTTTACTTTCTAGTTAACTTTTTATTTTGAGACTATGTATTTAACATGCACATTCAGTTGATACATGAACAAGCGATGGATTAGAGGACCACAGAATACCCTTTTGATCAGTGGAAATTTGGCTTAATGGAAGAAGGGATGAAGGACTTGCCAATCCTCAGACCACTTTTCCATGCTATGTTCAGGAGCCCTCATCCTGAATTGATTTCTAAATAGTGTGGGAAGACTTGCCAAAAGAAAATGCAATAAAAACATGTTGTCCTCTTCCACCTGCTACCTTTTTTATGGACAGAGTTTTCTTATAGAAACTTAAGATGCAACCAAATATTAATTTACTGTATATGGGATATATACTAAAAAGCCTACAGGCACTTAGGGGGCCTCCCTTTGAACCCCTTAAGTCAGTTTCTCTTCAAATGGTGACTTTTAAGGTGGCATTTTTGGTGGCCATCACTTCGGCCAGGAGTGTGTCAGAGTTGGCGGCTTTTTCCATTAGGCAAGATCTTTGTGTGTTCCACAAGAACAGGGTGGTATTGAGATTAGATCCCACGTTTGTTCCTAAGGTGAATTCCTGGTTTTACCGGACGCAGGAGATGGTGTTGCCTAATTTTTGCCCCCAACCCACAACATGAGTTGCACAGGCTAGGTGCACAGGCTAGATGTAAGGTGGGCCCTCAAGATTTATATCAAGAGGACAGCAGAATTCCAACGATTGGAGGCCATGTTTGTGTCCTTTCATCCAACCTCCTTGGGTACCAAGGTGGCTCACTCAACTATTGGGAGGTGGATTCGATGTTGCATTGCCAAGGCCTATCAAGCTTTGTCCCTGCCAGTGCCTACAAACATCACGGCCCACTCCACTAGAAGCGCGGCTACTTCGGCTGCCTGGTCTACACAGGCTTCCCTGGAGGAGATTTGCAGGGCAGCTACCTGGGCATCGCCATCGCCGTTCATACGTCATTATAGGTTGGATTCCTTTGCTTCGGCAGATGCCTTTGGACGGAGGGTGCTTCAGCAGGTGGTTCCACAGTTGGAGTGACCTGCCCAGACGTTGACCCTCCCATGGACATGCGAGCTTTGGTATGTCCCATTTCCTGGACAGTCTTAGCAGCATGTATGAAAATGGGCATTGGTAGAATTACCTGAGAATGCCCTTTCTATATACGCTGCAAGAGTGTCCAGCCCTGCCCTAGTTCATCTGGAAGGGGTTGTTTGGTTCTAATTTGTTGGTTTATCTTCCAGAGACACATTATGTCTGTCAGGAATCTTTGCCTAAAAGATGGTGAGCAGCTAAGGTCAATTGGTTTTATAGTGGCAGACCCAGCTCTGTGATGTCAGTAGGAGGAGTCATACCCATTTCCTGGACACTCTTGCAGCATATATAGAAAGGGCGTTCTCAGGTAATTCTACCAATGCCCATTTATATCTATTGAATTCAAACTACCCAACCTGGATTCTCCCGTTGACTCCCCGAGAAGAGGCATGCCAGGTAGAACCAATGCCCCATTTGTTCAAAATCAGAAGGGCTGTTGCCTAGTTATGTGTTGGAAAATTATAGTGAGCAATTTCCAGTTTAATTTGCATTTAGCATGCACCCAGTCAGTCCCTAATCAGAAAATACATACTGTACACTACACTCAGTTCAGCTAGCAAAAATATAGTTTGATATTTGTTTGTTAAACATCAGCAAATGTCAAAAATATTTAATTGGTATAAAAGGAAATGGTATAAAAGGAAACATGGATATAAATTAAGAGATAAAAGAACAGAAAATAGAAGGACAATTTATCTATCTATCTATCTTATTTATCCATCTATCATCCATCCATCCATCCTAGAACTTTTCAGTCATTGAAAATAACATTGTGGTAATCCCAAAGGAAATGCTCTTGGATTATTTTCTTCTTCTTCTCTTTCACCCATTCAATCATATCTAATTTTCAGAGAATGGCTGGACGGCTACAAGTTTTTTGGCAATTTTTTCAGAAGCGGTTTGCCATTACCTCCTTTGTAGGGCTGAACAAAAGTGATTGGCCAAGGTCATCCAACTGACTTCATGCCTAAGGCAGCACTAGAATTCTCTTTATTTATAGTCGGACGCCTTAACCACTACACAAAACTAGCTTTTTGATTGTTCAAACTTGAACTTTTTTATTTACATACAGCAGCAGAAAGGTATGAGCAATATGATAACATATAGAAACTTTCCTCTATTCTGCATAGTGAAAGAAATCATTTGGTGACTTGAGGATGATATATCTCACATACATCTCACAGATCCTGAGTTAATAATAAATTCTATGCAAGTTTGGTAAGTAGGGAAGTAATCTGATATCAGAAGATTACATCGTCATTACCATCTGGTAGAGAAGAATAAATTCAAAATAAGATGTTTGCAGCAGATGTAATTAAACATCATGGTTATCAGGGGCCATCACAGTTGGAAATCTATTATGGTTCTTGATATTATATCTCCTTAGCTCCTTATACTCCTTTCAAATACTGAAGTAAGTTATTGGTGACTTGGAGAACCACTATTGGAGTTGATAGCAATTCAGTACTCATTATTTTAATCCTTGCTCATTAAGTGATGGGTTTCCTCTCTTTATCAACCGGAATCTGTTCTCATGATTCCTGCAATGAGCTTGGAAATGAGTCAAGGGTCTCTTGACATTTCATAGCTTAGCATTATATTTCACCTTGACTTGCAAAATCTTATCTCACAAACAGCTTGGGATGATTGAAATTTTTACTGCAGTTAAGACTGAAGCCACATATAACAGTGGATTGCCCTTACAGTGTAAAGATGTCAGAGAGTTTTGTTTATTCTCAGCACTTATGTTCTTATGCCCTTTTAAATTAAACAATCCCTTACTGTGGTTGGTGGCCTTGAAATCAAATATAGTTGTATGTTTATATAATGGCCATCTCTAGTCTGAGAACTGCTGACTCTTGCCTTACCAGCTTCAACCCATACATTTATAGTTCAAACAAATCTGATTTATTAATTGCTTCTAGAGTAAAGTGAAATCCTTCTCTATTTGGATTAAAGATGGACAGTGCATATCTCAAAGGTAGATGTTATAATTGCTTCTTCATATGCATGACTGAGAAGGGATATCAATGTGCATGCAGCCTTATTTTTATAAAACTAAAATATAATTGGAGCCGGATCATTAAATGCCCTTTATGGAAACATAATTTGGAGATATGCAGAAAAATGGGAAGTTTTATTTTGATGGAACATTCGTGCAATAGTATTTTCTTTCATTTTTCAGCAATACAATAATTGTAAGCTAAGAATTATTTTCATGCAAAAAGCTATTGCATGGTTGAGAACTTTTTCACATTACTATTTTTTGCAATGAATCTGAATAATATGGAGGGTTGTAGATCATTGTCATGTAAATAATTGTGCACAAACATCATTTTTTTAAAAAAGCTGGTCGATTATTATGGGATCATTGTGATGTGGCTTCCTGGTTTGGGGATGGAGGTAGGTAATAAGTTATGGAGGTTCCTTTCCTTTCTCGGAAGTAGGCACCTACCACTTTCTGTCTGTAGGACTTTTATTTGATTTTCTCCAGTTCTGCTTTGCTGTCTCCAGGTACAGTCTTATCCACTATCCAGACCTGTCTTTTTTTGGTCTTCCTTATTGATTGTTATTAAGTCTGGAGTGTTATATGGCAGGTGCTTTCCCATTTTAACTTCTAAAGATCCAGCACACTTTAGGTTCCTCATTTTCTATTTTATACTTCCACAAATACTTGCTTGGAAGTAAATTGTACAGGTGGTCCTTGACTTACAACAGTTCATCTAGTGACTGTTCAAAGTTACCACGCCACTGGAAAAAGTGACTTTTGACCATTTTTCACACTTATGACCACTGCAGCATCCCCATAGTCACGTGATTTACATTTTGATATTTGACAATTGATTTGTATTTATGACGGTTGGCAGCATCCCAGGGTTATGTGATCATCTTTTGCAATTGTCTGACAAGCAAAGTCAATGGGAAAGTCAGATTCACTGAACAACTGTGTGACTAATTTAACAACGGCACTGATTTGCTTAACAAACGTGGCAAGAAAAGTCAAATGGGACAAAATTCACTTAAAAAACTCTTCACTTAACAACATAAATTCTGGACTCAATTGTGGTCTACCTGTACGTTTTTGCAGATATTGTATTCCATTGTAACTTTCTTGATTTACATTGTTTGCAGTCAATTTGTGTGATCTTATTGCAGCAGCTGACTAGGTAGTTCACTATGTTTTTTCAGCTTTTTTTCTTCTTTGGCATCTGATGTATCTGCAACATTCTAACCCATCTATTTTTCTTGCTAAGTAGAGTCTATCAGCAATACTGCATTGATGAAGAACATTATTCATTGTCATTATTTTTCTGGTCTTTCTATCCTGGGTTTTTAGTTCAGCTTAATTCTAATTCACTATTTCAGCTAGGTATCTAATGACTAGAATGACTGTTATAATTGTCTTGGTCGTACTTCCTCCATTGAGTTTGGACTTTACAATCTTCTTCACTCTCATGATGTATTCATCTCTAACCTTCTTTTTGCTTGATGTTGTCAGCCTGAAAGGAAATCCGGTGTTTATAATGATCCGGTGTTTATTATGATCCGGTGGTCATAATAATGTTATGTTCATAGGCATTTTGATTCTTTCCGTTTTCATTTCCCCAGTGATGGTGGAGTGGCATATTTTTTCAGTCCAACCTCCATTGCAATATCTTACCTATATAATTATGTACACAGTGTTGAATTGCATTTATATTTCTGATGGTGTTTTCCATACAGTTTCAGATCATCCATATAAAGAAGGTGGGATAGCCTGGTAGATGTTTTTCATGTTTGATGATCATGTCTAGTGATGTTGACAAAGAGATCAGCAAAATGAGAAACAGTGCAGTGATACTAGTGAGTCTCTTTGAAAGACCCCACTTTTGAAATTAATCTCTCCCATTCTATCACCATTGACCAGCAACTCTGTCTTCCATTGCATCATTGATTTTGCACAAAGCTACTGATGTTTTTGTTGACTCATGTTATTTCTAAGCACTTGTTTATCCAATTAATTATATGGCAGGAAGTTGAATTCTTGTAAAAAATCTGAACTACTTTCAAATTGGTCTTCTTTCTTTTGTAATTTTATAAGATGGTCTGGTCATTTAGAAGTTGCTCGTTTGTTCCTCTGCTGTTTGAGCGGTTTCCTTTTTGCTCAGGTGGAAAGAACTTGTTTTCAACTAGATGCTATTGGTCTGCATCAGCTATCACACCAGTTAGCCATGTAAAAGTTTTTGGTAAGCAGGCAATTGGCCTGTAATTTTCTGTGCTGCCCTTTTTTGTTGAATATGGTCAGAAAAAGTGTAAAGTGTAAACAACCTCTATTCATGCTGAAAAAGCAGTGCCAAATTATAAGACAACATGATAGTACTCTTAACTCAAAGTCTTCTAAGATTCCTCAAAAATCTCACCATGGCAAGAAGAAAAAAAGATCTCCAGTTGTGGCTTCCTCAGCTCCAAGTTCATCTTCACATTGGCTATCTCCAACCTTTCTGTCATTGATCCCATTACCGAATGCTTCAATTCATGCTGTGCAATTCTCAATAGCTCTTCTTCAACTCCAGGAGTTAATTTTGGAAAAAGAGAATTTGAATAATTCTCTATCCCGCAGATCCACTATCTTCCCTTCAGTAGGGTATGGCTACATCTGCTAAGTCAGATTTTTTTCCCACTGCTACTAGCCTCGGGACCTTGTCTAGCCATCTCATAGGAGGACTATTCATTCTGACATGAGGAATGCATTTCTGATTCCTCTTCAGTCTGCTTGACATCTCTTTCAGCCTGATAAAGTAGAGATTAAGTACCCTGTTCTCCTTCAGAAAGGCTTCTTCCTTATTAATAACAAAGTAAGGTACGATTGCATTTTCTATCTCTATCATATTGGAAGTTTCACAGTACCACAGCCAACAGCATGGCTCTATAAATCTATGGATTATGGCAAAAAATTGAATAGTCTTGAACATGAAGTATTCTTTTTGGAGGCGTTCTTCATTTGTACTGTCTTCTATGAAATATGTATTGTGAATTAACATAATTAAGATGTTTAAGAGAAGATATCCCCATTACTTTCTCATTCATGAAACAGCAGGACACAAATGTTCCAATTTGTTTAATGGAATTCAGGAATTAAATAGATTGCCATGCAGGTACCTAGCTATGGCATCTTTCATTGCCATGGCTCTGCATTCCTGTATTTGGTTTCATTTCCACTAGAGTAAGTTTGGAACCTAAGCTTATGATGGCTTAGAGAGAGTCTTCACTTTAATAAAGTCAGAACAGTCAATAATGACTGAATTACAAATAAACAATCCAAGTCTTTATCAAAGGTATTTTGAGGAGTGAGAGGTAGCAAAAATGTAAGGCAGAAAAATAAGTTTTCATCAATCTGTCTCTTTTTTGAAGGAATAAGGCTCTCTCCTCCTTTGCTATTTCCTTTCACCCATCACCCCTCCCTGGCAATTGCACAAAACCTCTGTCATCATATGAATATAGGCTGGAACAATAAAGAATAAAATAAATGACAACAATCTGGAGCAGATGGATAACAACCATTTTTAATTTTCTTTTTTGAAATTGTTATTTTTACGTTGTTGACAATAACAAGATAAGGGATTAATCAGCATGTATGAAATTTATCTAAGACAGACTTTTGATTAAAATATTCTTGATAATGTAGCAAGAGTATGCACTGTAATGAGGAAGATAATTATACTTGTAGGTATTTTCTCATTTTACAGAGAATGAATCTTTAAAAAATATGGTGTTGCTTTCTTTGTAAGGGAAAGTATATTATTACTGTAGGGATCTGAGAACTCTGTAAGAATATAGAGAAAATAAAACATTGTTTAAAAAGCTTTGAAGTAGTTTCCTTTAATAAATTCTTATTTTCTTTTTAAGACTTGAGTAGTGATAGTCTGAAAGGAAAGTTTCAAATAGTGAAGCTTATTGTTCATTAGGAAATAAATCTGCAAAAAGAAAAAAAAATACAGGAGATAAAAAGGAACATGCCTATTATTATATAAATATACCTTCTAGTAATAGTGCTACTTTAGTGGAGAAATAGATAACACAGATGACCTGGAAAATAAACTGACTTTTAAAAACACAAAGTTATTACAAGGTTCATTAATTCTTCAAAATCACAGGAATGAAATAGAAAAATGAATCTTGAAGGATTGCTGGCTTTGGTTCAGAATGTCAATTTCTACTTTTTAATCCCAGTTTTCACAATTTATTTGACATTCTGAACAGCAGCCAAAAAAGCTATTATAAGTATAAAACACATTCATTGGTATAAATCTCATTAGATTGAGCAATTTAATTAAGGTATTGACATTCTTAATTGAAATGTGAAAAGAGAGAACATTTTCCTATCTAATTTCCATATGCTTTCTAGTTTAAAAGTTTTTTTAAAAAAACAAAACAAAACTGTAAAATGTTATAGATTTGGCTGAGTCCTGCCATCCCAGAGGAGTACTTGCTCTCATTTACCTTGATTTAGAGCCAACCACTCTCCTAAGTAAAGGTCCATTAAATGGAGCTGATGTATGCCTGACTCAAATATATGTCAGCTTCTCTTATGATCAATAGAGGGAGGGGTGTGTGTGTATATATATATATATATATATATATATATATATATATATATATATATATATATATATATCCACTTAATTAAATAAAACAGTCTTCTGGGTAAACTTAAGGTACTTGGAGATGAGAAGTGGATCAATATATCTTGCCATTTGAACATTAAGTATGTGCTTGGAAATTTTATTTGTGCATTTCAAAGATGTGTGCAGTGGAGTCCTGTAGTTCAATGCCGCAGAAAGCTTTTGTGCAATGGTTTCCTTGTTCAATGATACCTGTTTTCTGTTTTATGCCTTTAACACCTTTTTTCATTATTTATTCCTAAACATTTACAACAATTATCTGAAAAGTTTAAAGTAAGTCTTGCCTGAGAAAAATGATATACTGGTATTCTTCATCCTTGTAACAACCTTAAAAATATTTTCCCAAGAGTTTGTTTCTTATTAATGTTCTATGGAAGGAAGATAGTTGAAAAACTGATATGCAATTAACTCTAAACTTCGACCCATGATCTAGTTTAATAGTTTAATTTGTTCACAAATTCCATATTTTTTTAAAAAAAAACCTGTCCTGTGTGCATGATTAATTTCTAGTAATGTATTCTTAACTTTAGTATGTGCCTCTTATTCAGATTTAGCATTTTTGTGTTAAAAATAAAAGCATATTTATTTTTTGATTAATTTACATCCTGCTTGCCTTCAAGGCATTATGCATGCTTCCTCCTCAAACAGGAACTCTATGAGCCACAAATGTGTGATGGGCGATGATACAAATTAAATCAATCAATCAATCAGATGAAGTATGCTGTGCTGAGAGTGACCCGAAATCACTTAATGAACTTGAGTTGGTAGATTTGAAATGGCTCTGTCTAGTTTAATACTTTAATCATCATACTGTGTATGACAGACTATTGTAGTATTTGTCTACTGTTTAAATAAAATGTTTAATTAGTATTCTAAAAAGTAAGCAATTTTAGCAATCCTTTTATTGTTGAGATGGAACCTGGATTGGGATCTATTGCTACAAGTATAAATACTAGATTTATCAGTGATATGACACCATTTTTTTATGCAGATTGTAAATTTTATTTCAAAAACAATCATAAAGATTTGTGTTTAATTTAAACTTTACTGAAACTTATTAAATTAATGTTTGTGTTTTCATACTGTGTTAAACTTATTAGGTTTGCAAAGTAGCTGAAGTCACAACCCTAACTTATAAATCCCAGTGTTCACACAACAGTTAAAACTAAATGCAACCTATCAACATTCTTTCTGACTCTTTAGTTTTTGGGGCTAACTTATTGCTATTTTTTTATTGTTTATTTATGAAAGTTTCCCTTGTAGATATTAACTGTAGTTGTCTACACCAATGCCACCATACTGATTCTTGCAGTGGTTTGATCAGAATGATATGAGACTAGTATCAATCTGATTAGGGGGTGCTGCTACTGGTTTGCACTGGCTCATGGGAACTGGTTGTTAATTTCTGGATTCTGTCTTGACAACTTTATTCCAAGTACAATTTCTCATTTTTCTATTTTCTCTTCCCTCTGAGTCGGAAGCTACAATCTTTTTCTCCATTTGTTCAAGTGTATCTGGAGGACAGTTCTTGAATTCCATGAAGTGTGTCTGTGTGTGGTGGTGAGACAGAGAGAGAATTAAATGAAAGACAATAGTGATGTCTTCTCTTCCTGTCTGTACTCAGCAGGCTGTGAAGAGCATATGAATCAAAAATCCAAAATAATGATTGGAATTATGTGATAAAAGCCCCACCTCTTTTACACACATTAAAGATACATGCATGAGCAAAAACCCAGAATTTCAATAATATGACTGCCATCTTGCTTTTTTTCTTTTTTACTCACTTCCCTTCTCCAAAGATGCCCCTTGCTCCTCCATTCTTCCTTTGATAACCAAGTAGATTTGGTTTCATAAAAATAAATTATATGAGGTCTCTTAACAATTCTCAGAATTAATACACTTCAAACTGGTCATTTTAGCTTCTTTCATTCCGGCCCATGTCAGCAACATACTCCCACACTAAGCATTAAGTATACTGGAAATGATGGGTTTCATGGTTAGCAGTCACTTTCTTGACATTAAAGTTAGCCTACAGACTTGTTATAAAATTACTTGTCCACTTTTTTCCCATAAAATTACTTGCACACTTGTTTCCTCTTTCATTATTCCAATTATAAATTCTACTCAGATGCAGTGATTGGGAAACTTTTCAAGTCTCAAATATACTCACATTGAATGAGAAAGGCAGTAAATGTATTTGGCTCCCCATCATTTTAATAAGGCAATGAGATGGATACTCAGCAGTAGAGGAGAACAGAGGCTGCAGTGATTTTTCAGAAATGGCTGCCAGGTTTTGGGCCATGACTGCTGTGGTGACTGTGAATTCTGGGATTCTCTCCCACCCACTAGCTGCTACATCATCTCAATTTCCTAGTCCATTTACTGTAGACTTCAGCTTGGTTCAGATAATGAACAAAGCAATGGCAACTTGAATAAGATTTGCAAGAAGCACTGCAGCCATAAATGATTTTGGTTCTCCTCTTTTTCCATAATGATGGGAATACAAGTAGGCAGATCTTGGTGTCAAGCCTTGCACCTTACAAGACTTTTGATTTTATTCCACTTTTCCTTTCCTTTGCATACTTGCAAAAATTAATTATAAAGTTACTTTTCAATCATTGTCATAAGTATGAATGGTCGCTGTACAGTCACTAAAACAAAACCTGTCTGTAGTGTCTAGTGCAATATACAACAGTTAAAGCCTTTATAGTGATGAAGTTGCATTTATACAAAATGTAGGCCAAAAACAAGTAAACCACATTATGTTTTAATGCAGTGCATGCACTGAAGTCCCTGTGTAAAACTGTAAATCATGTTACTGATCCTAAAAAGAATTGTTGAGTGGGTTTATATAACTCAACCACAAATTTGCCAATTACATATTATGTGATTTAGTTACTTTGTGGTTTAGTGTGTTGTGTAAGCTCAGAAATTTGTCTGTACCTTGGTTAAACAAATTTTATGTAAGTGTATTGTACAAACCATATTTATGATTTCTTAATTTAGACATCAAGCAAATGACAATTCAAACATAGTTTACAAACCTTTTCAAACCTTTATTTCTCATTATGGTCTCCTGCTAATTGCAAATCTCAGTTAACCTTGGTCAAGTCTATGATTAATCATAACCTGAAATTGTAGATATGCTTTATCTAATGTGCCTTGTATTCTTCAAACTTTTATTCCAACCTACAGACATATAAACTTTAGTTTTCATGGTGTGGCATGAGGATAAATCATAATGAAGTTTTTCTTAGCTGTGTTTTGATAGATTATTGATTCAACATGCAGCAGGCAAGGAGTCCTGCAGGAGGATCAAAAATTTCACGGGAATGGAAACCACATTCATGCTATTGAAACCCTGCTGTTTTTTACATGCGTTAAGATCACATGGTTGATCATATCTTGACCTTGCTTGCTTTCCATGCCCAGGCATGATGGCCAGTCACTGCCTCCTATTGAGACTTATTAAATACAGCACATACTTTAAGGACCTACTGGAAACTTTCTTCCTTCTATGATTAATACTCCAAAGTTTCAAGAAGTGTTTCTTTAACCAAGAATGTTATACATGAACATTCACCAAAGATATATGCCTAGGAAGGCTAATTATTTGTAAGTAACTCTTTGACATTCAGAAAAGGTTTTAAACGGATTAATCCAAGAGGTACAATTTAATATTTTAGAGGTGAGAACAGTTACTTCTTTAGGAGCTATTTTTCTCCTGTATACAATTTGTAGTAAGTAAACGCTAATTGAAACATGTAAAGGTTTATGAATAAAGCCCAACCATTTCCCCTTACCAACTCTCAGCTTCTTTTTTTATACTTAATTTGATTGGGTGAACTGACATTGTCAATCTGCAATCCAATAACATGTTTGATGGCTACTCAGAAGAGAGTCTAGTTAATTTTTGAAAGTGCTGTTATGTAAATAAATATTCTTGCAGAGCGCTGAGCCAAGACATTTGCTGATTAATCAGAGTTTTGCCCTTGTCTTCTGCAAGAATAAACCTTGAAATATCAAGAGATACTTTAATGCTTTTGAATGGCAAGAACACACCCACACTTTTTTTGGTCAGCCAGTAAATGAAAATTCTGAATCTAATCACACTATACTATCTTTGTGGTATGCAGTAGGGCCAAAATTCCATCAAGACTTGCTTTTTCTTATCAAGTAAGGTATTTCATTTTTTTTTCTTTTAGTAGATTATTGTTTCTTCACTACTCTTTAAATAGGCTAGTTCTTTTGCCTTTCCAGGTGTTAATCCCCTGTCTTACAAACAAGAAATATATTAAATATAATCCATTTTGCTGATAATGAATGAGATTATGTCAAGATTCTAATTGGGAGGATTTGATATTATTAGATTTTAATTAACTTGCTTTCAGGTGAATGCAGGGCAAGAAGAGAATAGTTGCCATAAACAATCTCCATGACCTATTCCAGCTGCTGTATTGCATAGTTATAAAGATAAAACTATTACTATTTATGATGATCAAGTAATGGAAGAAAATGTTACAGATTTTGATACTTTTCCTTTACATGGATTAAAAGGAAATAATTTTGCTTTTCTGATAATATCAGTTTTTTTATTTATATATACATATACATATATGTATATGTATACGTATACATATATACATACATACACACATACATACATATGTATGGTATTCAGCTTTGTTTGGGTCAGATGAACACAATACAGAAGCCTGATGATGGCAGATGAGATTCTGCTAAAAGGTTGCTACAACTTTAAAAGCACAACTATAATGACGTGGGAAAATACCCGAATAAAGCTGAATACCACACATGTAAGTACCCGTGAAAACTTAAGAAAACACATGTGTGTGTGTGTGTGTGTGTGTGTATTTATTTATTTGTTTGTTTGTTTTCTTAGGTTGAACAGAACACTGTTAATTTTTTGAAAATTTAGGAAATTTTGCTGACTTTACAAAAAAGCATAAAGTGATCTAATGCATTCCTAACTAAATAATTCAAAAATAAAATCTTAAATTTTCAATAGTAGTCCAATATTGCAACAAAATATATATATATATATATATATATATATATATATATATATATATGTGTGTGTGTGTGTGTGTGTGTGTGTGTGTGTGTGTGTGTATTTGTTTTCTTAAGTTTTCACAGGTACTTACATGTATGGTATTCAGCTTTGTTCGGGTTTTTTCCCACGTCATTATAGTTGTGCTTTTAAAGTTGTAGCAACCTTTTAGCAGAATCTCATCTGCCATCATCAGGCTTCTGTATTGTGTTCGTCTGTGAGTCAGACAACAACTGTAAAAGTCTGAATATATATATATATATATATATATATATATATATATATATATATATATATATATATATGTGTGTGTGTGTGTGTGTGTGTGTGTGTGTGTGTGTGTGTGCAAGGAAGGAAAGAAGAAAAAGGGAAATTGCATTTCATGCTTTCATAATCTTAGTGCTGTGTTGGAATAAATTGTAATATTTCTGATGTATAAACAGCTTAATTTTCTGTTCTCAAATGTACTTTATGAAATGGACTCAGAAATTGACTCATATCAATGGAGTGGACATTTTAGTTGCAATGGGAGGACTAAGAGAGGTAATATGATTTGTGCATTTTGTGATTTAATTATTTGTCATGATAAAGTTACAGAGAACCAAAAAATGTCCACAGTCCACAGAAAATGTTTGTATGTGTTTGAGGAGTCATCAGCAATGGGAATAGCTTATAAATATTCAAGAACATTGATATTTTAACATTATTATGTTGCAATATTGGACTACTAATATTGAAAATTTAAGATTTTATTTTTGACTTATTTAGTTAGGAATACATTAGATCACTTTATGGTTTTTTGTAAAGTCAGCAACATTTCCTAAATTTCAAAAAAAATTAACAGTGTTCTGTTCAACTTATACTACATTCCAGATGAAAAAATAAAATAAAGAGTGTTTTGCCGCTAACATCTTTATCTTAACTTCCTTTCACCACCACCCATTCCCCATCATACAAAAAAGGCTTGGAGGACAATTATCTTCCCCAGGTTCAAGATCCTTGACAGGACAGAATGCTGTAAGTGGCCCCAATCTATGGTTAGCTTTCATGCAAATTTTACAGCACTCTTTGATGTAGTAAAAAGATCAAAGTGGAGGTGATTAACTGATGCCTTTTTTTAAAGGGATTGTCTGCTTGCAATAGGTCACAGTGATAATGTATTTAAAGAAATTCTTTGTTGGTTTTAGAATTGTGCTCAGTAGAGCTAATACGGCAATCTTTCTAGTGTCTCTTTCTATTTTGTGCATAATGTTTCCTATCGTGAAACAGGTTAAATTATTCTTAGCGCATCTTTTAGAGTACTGATATCTATTTTCATTTGGTTTTAATAAACAGTTTCTATACAGTACCCTGCATATTCATGAATATTTAAGTTTGAAGTGGCAATCATTACAAGTTCTTAATCATAAATAAATAAATATTGCGCAGTTTCCTAATGGACCCAAGAAACCGTTTTTGAGATGTGATAGCACTGGTGTAGACACAACAAAAAACATTCATATGGACAAAGCACAGCTTACCTTGTTTTATAAAACCATTCCATAATGTGTTTTGCAGTTATTTCAAACATCATGCAAAAATCAACATCCTTTTTAATCATCTGTTTGTTCTGAATTACCTGCCAGATATCAATACATACTCCCTGAAATACCATCATTAAAGCTGTCAGTATATCAGAATATAAGAAATATTTATTTCATAAATATTGAAGATTTTGGAGTAGCTTCAATATTAACCTGACAAGAGTATTTGAACAGAAGATAAAGCAAATATAAATTACAAGCAGATGTATTAATTTATTATTGAACAAAAGATTATTTTCTTGCAAATAGGAAGATGGAATGCATCCATGAGAAATAATAATAATTATTATTAAGTGTTTTAATATGCTAGAATCTCTAAAACTTTGGCCTTCTACTCTACTTAAAGCAATAAGGAACTTATTTAAATAATAGGTACAATTTTAACTTTTTTAGAATGGGTATTTTCCTGTTTCAAGTCCAGCTGTTCCCTTTTGCTGCTTGCTTTGATTGTTGTTAACGTTTAATGTTCCAGACATTATTTTTGTAATATTTAACTTTTTGTTTCTTTGCATTATTTTCAGTAGATCATGATACTGATCAGAATCATTGAAATCAAAGGCCTATCATGTAGCTTTTAATATTCTAGTGTCACTAATGATGAACATGAGTAGAAAGTTGAAAATATTTTTCCTATGAATATTTCATAACTTGGGGAAGTCCTGAAGTACTTACATATGTTTGGAAACATCATTTTGGAAACAATAAAGCATTGTTATGTGTACCATTTGTGTGCCTGTCTCTCTGTCTGAGAAAACAATTACAGCTACCAAAAGAAATTGGTGTAGACTAGATGACTAGTATAAATTGAATTAGTTTGACAAGGACATTTGGGGTGGGAGCTGAATGGACCATCAGCCTGATGGAAAACAGAAGAAAGCTCTTGGTGACCCAGATGACCTAACATGTCAGTGTGGGTTTTCTATGTGGTGCTCTCATTTGGAGCCAAAATGCTTATTATTCAATAAAATCAATTTGATTGAGGTTCATGGCACAATAGAGAATTCACTTTCAAAGGGGGAGAAATTCCACAGAGTGCATTCTAATGAATGCTACTTATCTGGAATGTCTGAGCATTGTATACATCTCTAAAAAAGCATATTATGTTTGTATAATATCTATTGTCCTTGATTTCCATGCAGTATTCTGCAATTTTATAAAATTGAGCATTTTCAATGCTTGTTAATAATAGTGAAGCAATTTTCTTCATTTTGTCATATATTTGAATACTTATTTTGTGCTTTTTAAAGCTATTGCTTGTGACTATGGTATTCCACAAAGGATAGAGAAAATAATATGAAGCATATTATCCTTTTAAATGAAAGAACATATAATAATAATCCTTAATCATTTTAGGACTTACTTCTTTCATGGGCATTGGGCACAAAATATTTCCCAATGTGTTGATTGTACTTTAGCCAATATTAATTGCATGGGCAGAGGGGAATATTTTGTTAGGTTCACAATTGTCAAACCAGATTATAACTTTCCATTGTATTTGCATTCTGTAATGGAGTTCATCAAATGAAGGACTTCTGAAAAAGTAGCCACAAAAATATGTAGTTTCATGGAGATTTCTTCCTGTAGATATAATGCAAAATAAACCCAGCAAAAGAAGAGGAAAATATGATTGTTAGTTATTTCTTTAATGTACAACAAAGATAGAATAGGGTATGAGAATTTGTATGAAATTGCTTGTTTTAATAAATCTGCAGTATGCACTTATGGCAAGTGTTATCTGCAACTTTCTGAAATGGTTTTGAACTAATATGTAAAGATTGCACTGCAATCTATATACTAATAGTATTACTTCTTATTTTATCCTTTCCATTATATTTTAGTTACTTATTTCCTCTCTTATTTTCACTTTCAAGTGCCACATTTCAGATAATAAAGAAATGTTAAAAATACAGACTTTAAAAAGTACATTTAAACCATTTCAGGGCAATTTGGTGCAATATTTATTTTGAAATACATAAAAATAATAGAAGTTGGTACACAATATAGGTACTATGTTAATAGTCCCAACAATTTTTTTCAGTTTATGAAAATATAAAATTCTGCATAGCTACCATTTCAGTGCATGACCTCTTAAAAGTTTGTTAACATTTTCATTGTTCTTCCCCTTCATGTCACAGGAATTTGCAGTTATAAACACATCTTTATGCCATTTTTTTTAATTCAACAAGTTCATAATATTTGTTTGTTATTTTTAGGGACTTGAGTGAAAACCAGATTCAAGGCATCCCTAGGAAGGCTTTTCGAGGAATTACTGATGTAAAGAATTTGTAAGTATTGTCTATAAATAGAATTTGAGCTCAATCTAAATTCTTTTCATATGCTATTTTATTTATTTTGTGTATTTAAGGACAAGATATACACCTTTGTTTTATACAGAAGTAGTTTTTTTGCTTAGAAATAGGTGGTCACCTTTGACATCTATTCATATCTTGATTAAATATATGTATGGTCTTTCTTTCTATTATGTTTCCCTATTGCAGTCTTCAATAGAGGAGAACTTGGAACAAATTGATAACTTTGCTTTGTACTATACTGTTGTTAATCAGGGTAGTCCTTGATTAACAACAGTAGCTGGGATCAAAATTTTTATTTGCTAGCAATGCAATTGTAAAGAAAAACATTGCAGGACTTCATCATTTAGCAATGGCAATTGTAGCACTTCCCTTTGCCATTGTTATAGAATGATTGCAGGTAATTAAGTAAATTCCAGGTGGCTTGTAAATAGGTCAGCTGGCTGGTTAGTAAGTGGCTGGTGCCAGGTGAGGGAAAATGCCTGGGGTGTGACACAAAGCGCAGCATGTGTGCACTAGGGTCAGGTGTGTGTGTGTGTGTGTGTGTGTCTGCTGCTGGGTAGGGTAGACTGTGAGTAATTTAGCAGAACAACTTGCAATCTTCCCTACCATTTCCCCATTGATTTTGCTCCTGGGAAGCAGGCAAGAAGGTTGCAAATGACAATCTCATGACCATAGGACACTGTAACCATCATAATGGAAGCCAGTTGCCAAGTGCCCAGATCACAATCATGTGATTGTGGGAATACTGGGATGCCTAGAATTTCAAGAACTGGTAATAAGTATCTCATTCTGTGCTGTCGTAACTTTGAACAGTCACTGAAGAAGTGGTCATTAAACAAATTATTATTAACTAGCGAATACATAACACAGTGGACATATCTTCAACGATTTTGAATTCAAGCAACAAGCAAGTCTTCTCTTTCTGTGGCTTAAGAAAGATGTAGTGGTATTACATATTGTGATATGTAAAGAAATCTAGGTTTCCAACAGCGACGACTGTGGGCACTTCATCGATTACACATTCATCACAATTCAATTTTATTTTGTTCAAGTAATGTTTTGTTCTATTAATATTAGAGCAATTTGCATGTAGTTCTTTCCACCAGGACTATAAAGCTGTTCAAATGTATTATATCAGTAGTTTTTCAAGAATCTTATCCAGTGCATATACAGGTACAGGTGCATATATCTGTACTTTATTTTAAACATAGAAATGAAACTGATAAATAAAACTTCCCAGACAATATCCATGAGTCATTGGACAGATGTTTAACCTGGAGAATTCAGTCTCATGCTCTTAATTTCAAAACTACCACATCTTAAGGGAGCCATGCATTTAATTATTTTTCTCTATTCATTTTCTGAATGAAAATGAATTTCTTTTTTATGTGGCTAGCTACTATTAGATATGTGAATGTGCTAATTTCTATTGATTTGGATTAATTAATTTTGTTTCACAAGATGACCAGCTTTAAATTAGTAGTAAGATATAATTAACATATACAGTTAGGTTAAGAAACATAATTGATAATTGAGTCAGACTTCACAAGAGGAAACAAACTGTAGGAAATATTTTTTTAAAATAGTATTTGGAGAAAGCATCTTTATACTGTAACTCTGAAATAATTGGTGCATGTGGGGTGGGGCGTTATTGAAGAAGAGGAATAAATATTCTTCCTTACATTTCTTACATACTTGATGTTAATGCTCATATCTATCTTTTCAGTTTCATCTTTTCTTGAGTGAGGGTGCCCAAACTCTGCAGCTGAAATTCACCCCCAGGAAAAGTATTTGGTCTTTTGTGTTCCTGGCAGGTGCTATATATGTGTTCATTCACAATCAAAATCACTTTTGATCTTTCAAATTTGGATCACTGCACAACCCTACTGCTTCAATTCAGTTGTACTTCAGAAGTAAGAGGTGAAAACTTCACCTGGGGAAGAGAATCAATCAGCAAACAATTTGTTTCACTTAGAAATACCTGTTCTGACATATTTTTTGAAAGGTTAGATATTGAAAAAGGCTGTTCTTTCCATAAGAAAAAAAAATGTTATGTGTTCACTGAAGTACCATTTTACAGACAGAGCTGGATGGATTTCCATCAAGGCCTTTTACTCTAGTCTAAGCAGTGCTCCCAAACTCCTTTAGTTAAACTTTAAGTAGCTATTTAAAGTTATGTTTCTTATGTTTGATTAGGGAAAATCAAGTCTCATTTTAAGAAAGAAAAAAAGCAGCCGATATTCATGAGCAGGCAAAAGGTTTAAATGAATTCTAAGAGGAAAAAATAGTAAAGCTTTAATCAAAAACATCATCAAATTTATTGGTAGATGAAATTTACTTCCAGCAATTCTACTGGAGACATTGAAAAAGCTTCAGATGAATAGACTATTTTTTTCTCTTTAATTACTGGATCAATTTCAATTTTTAATCAAATTTCTGTTTGTATGTAGACTTATCTAGTCTCATGCTAATGTTTAAATCTTATAGTGACAAAAGCATTTAGTATCATGATCAGTATTTTATATTCTGTGTTATATTCTATTATTATTTTATTCCACCCTTTTTATATGCAACTCAAGATGGCAAAAACACATAATATTCTTCCTGCTATTTTCCCCACAACAAAAACACTGGATCGAGTTGAGAGAGGATAACTGGCCCAAAAATCACTCAAACAGCTTTAATGCCTAACAGAGGCCTAGAAGTCACAGTCTCCTAGTTTCTGGGCCAACACCTTCAACATCTCACCAAAATGGCTTTTGAATATCAAAGCACATTGTGATGGCTTCTTAAGAAGCTAATATCGGTTGACAAAAATTGAAATAAACACAAAGTAAATTATTACAGTAGCAAAAAGTAAGAATGAATTATAGTTCATTGTTTGCTGATAGACAAAGTATACCATTGCTTCATGCAAAGCATACCATTAGTCCATGAACTATACCAAATAAAGGAAAGCAATAGCCCAACAGAAACTAAGATGAAACTAAGGTTCTGAATAGAAAACTATGAATTCACCTTTGAGATTTTGTGGAGATTTTTACATTTATGTTTTTTTATGTAATTTGGAGTTGGTACTAGTATATTATGTACAGTAGATGGTCTTTTAACTCTCATTGACTTTTTTGAAAATTTGGTAGCTAAATTTAGTGAATATACTATTAAAATTATATTGCCAAGTTCAGGCTGTTTGGAGAGGCTCAGCTGTTGTTGTCTGCTACACATAACATTCTGTACTGCTATCATGTCCCATTTCTATTGTTGCCAAACTTCACTCGCTCTGCCCATGTTATATTAGGTCCATCTCAGGATGATTGTCAGTCTGTGCTTGAGATGAAAGGAGAAAATTGTAGAGTAAATGCAATATATTGAGTCCAAGAATGGTTTTCAGCTATTAAACAACTAAATAAGGAAATTCTGCTTCCCAGTGAATTAACTGGTTTGGATCCAGCCCATGTTGCGTTACTTACTACAAAGGTATTACAATTTTGTGATGAAGATACAGTCTGACTTAAACTCAACCTATTATCTATCTCCTTCACCTGTTTTCTAGCTTAGATTGGCTTCAGCACTTGTGGCCTTTGGCCTGTCTACAGCTGAGCTTTGATAGCAAAAAATACAGGAGAGAAATAATTGACACTGATGGATTGAGCCCTGCACATTTGTACGCTTTATATTGGAGGCAATTTCCCAAGTGATTTTCTAATTAAAAAAACAATGTCGCACTTCCGTTGGCCTAATTAGGGTAACTATGGAATACAGCTTGGACCACCCCAGAGAGGAATGAACTAGAGTATGTATTTTAATTTATGGATTAAATTACTGAGAGGAGGTAGAGTTTTTCATTTAGATTTATATTTTAATACCTGGTACTGGTAGTGTCCAGAAATCTGGCCTTTACGTTTTGGCCTCTGTATTCCAATCAAAGTTATGCAATTCAATTATGAGTGTAATCTATAAAATACCACTTAAAAGATTGCATTGGAACATTCAGCAGAGAAAATATTTTCATTCCCTTTCTGGCTGTAGGATTTGCCAATCAGATGGAGGTCCGACTTCAGGACTTTCCGTATTATTTCATCCAAGCAGCATCTAGCAGAAATTAAACAAAATTTTAGCTAATGGTATAGGTATTTCTTGGTTCATAATTAATTTGTGCCTTATTTCATTACCATTATCTTTCTTTGTTATATTTAAACTTTATGACTCTTACTCAGATATTGTCCAGTATTATCTATTTATTGATCAGATTATTATTACACACTTATTATTTCATAAATAACTCAAGGCAACAACCCCTGCCTCCTCCTATTTTCTCCACAACAACAGTTCTGTAGTTGGACTGAGAGACAAGGAGAGTCCCAAAGTTACCTGGCCAGTTTTTATGCTTAAATTGGGACTGATACTCCCAGTCTCCCGATTTCTAGGCCAGCACTTTAATCGCTATACCAAACTGGTTCTCCTATTCAAAACATTCAAAATAGAAATATAGTCATGTTTGTTATTATATATTTATTATAAAATATTTTCTAATTGCGTTCTATACAGCGAAACAACCAAGAGGAATATACAGATATACACATTTAAATGTTTGGTATAATTGGATTGTAATATGAAGCCATGTTTATAATAGCCACTCTTCCTCTAACTTCTGACCTGTTCTGCTGCTGCATCTTTCAGCTCTTTCTAATCCATTCTTTGATTAACCTCTATATTAAACTAATGTTTGTAGGTTGCAAAGAAGAAGCTTCATTGGGTCATACATTGTTGCTAGCATATCATTATTAACAATATTCATTTTTTTCAAGGAAAGGCTTGAACTGGTCTATCTTATATTTCATACTTGTTTCATACTAGAGTCCAATATTTGTAATGGAATCAAGCCAAAAAAGTGTCACTCTAGCTCAGGAGAATAGTTTCTGCAAGTAAATGTAATCCATATGACTAAATGTTGCATAACTAGATCTAATAGTCCTTTCAGATATATTAATGAAGCAGACCAAAGGCTGAACAAAATAAATTCTGTGACAAAATCTTAGTGGCTATATAAAATTAACTAATTTCCCCGACTCCTTAAATTCTTCTGGACCATGATTGAAAATTCTTGATGAAATTTTCTGCATGTTGTTATAAACACACTTAAAATGGAATTCTGTCCCCCAATGGAATAAATAAAACATTTCAGATTTTAGCTAAGGAAATAACTTGGCATGTCAAATGCACACTATACCCTATAATTTTCCAGTTATTGGGAAAAATACAATACAGTATAGGGAATAAAACATAACCTCACAATTTCCTTTTCTAGCTTTAGCAGCATTCACAGTGACTGTTTGCAGCATTCCCTCTGTTTTCATTTTATGCAAAGTAGTTGGAGAGTGTACAGTCGCTTCAAAATAATTTCTTTAAAATGAAGACAAACTCACAGTTTTAAGGGATATTTTGTTTCCTTATTTGGCTGTATTGTTGAACTAATAAAAACTGAATTACACATCCAAGTAATTCATCTTTTTCAATGAGGGTAAATATACGCAATGTTAGAGTTACATTTAATTTTTTAATTTTCCTTTGAAAGATGGATGTATTCTTAAAGGAATTCAAATGCTAATTGTCCCAGTTTTATAATCACTCTCACCATGTATATTTTCAGAATCCATCTACGAACTAGAAAGATTTAGGGGGGGGGGGGTTGTCATATGCTTTTGTCATGAAATTTGAAATTTCCTTGAGATTTAGACCAGTTTTATTTACAAAATTGTGGCTGTTGTAACATTCCCATAGTTGCAAGCTACTTGCCCAAAAGTCAGTGGGGAATCCGGCAAGAAGTTGGAAGTCACTTCTGCTTCCTTTTGTTTTTATTTTTCCTACACATGATCATTCTGTTTATCTGTTTAGGTAAATAAATAATGTCAAGAGCTGGCAAAATCAGGCAGTTCAAATGAGTATAAAGATTTATTGAAAGTGTAAGTTACCTACAAAAATGTGAGCTACTAATGGAAATGAACGTGAATTAAGTAGGTATTCAAGGTGGGCTGGACTTAGATCTCCTGAGGCACTCAGGGGCTCATGACTTTGGACCCTTCTTGGGGCTCAGCCTGGTCATCTCCTATATCTTGATCTATTATTGAAATTTGTTTGCCACTGCAATTATTTTTCTGTTAAGGAAATATACTCTTCTTAGAAGATCATGGGACTGTCCAGATTGGGGTAAAAAAAATGGTCACCTTAAATTTTATGTTCATTCTGGTCACATCAAACTGCACTACTGTCATGCCCTTGCTGGAGTCTGACTCCGAGGGAGAGGAGGAACAGCCGACAGGGAGTGGAAGTGTGACTCCAGAGGTTGTGGAGGAGGCTGGGCAGTCAGAGGAAGACCCAGGCCCATCCTAGGTCACAAAGGGAGGAGAAAATAAGGGAGAGATGTGAATGGCGTGGTCCACGGGGGAGAAAAAGGGCCATGATCCTCATCATGAGCTGCAGCTGTGAGAACTGGTTAAAGGGACGGACATGTGGATGGGCCAGTGCTGGAAATAAAGCGTGGAAATATCTCTAGTCTGTCGTTCCTGTCTGAGTTTGGCGTCTTTCCCAGTGTGTGTTCCGATATCTGTGGACCTCTTCAAGCCCTTATCTTGCCTGGTTCCCTTAATTGCTTCAGTGTGGTTTGTGTTGTTTTTACTCTTTATAATTTATAGACATTTTTAGTTTAAATGGCATTTCCTCCTTTTCATAACTGCTTGTGGGAGACTTTTTGGTCTCCAGTCAAGGATATTTGGAGCTTTGAAGCAAAGTGAAGGAATAAAAGGGGCTTCACCTGTTTTTGTGACTGTGTTTATTTTGTATCCCACCCTGGGTCATCGCAACTATGTTTCTTTCAAAGAATGAGATAACAGGTTACAGGGTTGTTTAGTGTTTTCTAAATTTTAGATGATTTCTTTATTATCCATAAAATAAATAAATAACTGTAATTTATTTATTTATTTAAAAAAACATGTAAATTGTTGCCCCTGCTTGGGGATAAACCTGCCAAAGTTTAACAAAAGAAATGTGATATTTGTGCTGGATATTTTTTTTTTCATCAAAGCATTTTTTATTCTCTTTTTAGTCTCTCTCTCTCACTTTCTCCCTCTTATTCTTTTCCTTCTTTCCTTTCTTTTTGGGTGAAATTATATTTCCTAAGCATAGCAGCTCTCTCAGAGGACAGAGCCTGACACATTTGAGAGAGATACCTACAAAAGTTACGGAGTTGTGAATATATCTTAATTTAATTAACTTCTCTGCTGCAGAGCTTCATATCATCCAGATAACAGTGGACACCTAATGGGTTAGAATTTGCTGCTATGTTTGAACTTTAGCTCTGATGAGTTGGATCAGCAGTGTTATTGCATAGCCATATGATTTTACATTATGAGTTTTCCATGGAACATACATTACAAATTTTCAAAGACATTTTTGGGCAGATAGGTTAGGTTTGAAAAGGTTGAAAATAAGGTTCAAAAATTCCAATCCAGGCTAATAGATGAAAAGACATTTTTATGTGAAACAGAGAATCCTCCATTAGAGCATCTTGACAGCTTGCCCTTTTGATATTGGGTGGGCAAGTTCCATTCAAAGATTGATGGTTAATGCTCTGCAGAATTCTCATTTATTATATATATATTCATTCATTCAGATAAGATTTCAGGGTTTAGCTGTATATCGGAAAATTATAATATAGTAGACAGTACCAATGGAGTCCAGTTCCAGCTTGTTTTAGTTGATAAAGCTGGAATCTGGCAGATTATGAATTCTAGTCTCACCTGAGGCAGAAAGACAACTGGGTAACTTGGGCCAGAATGCCAAGACCTATTCTTCCCAAGGAAAAGAAATTTAGAAAAATTTTGCCACTTCATTGCTGCACAGCTGGTATTCAGGGCCACCGTCCTGCTGTGGCAGTCAGCCATCATCATATGATCTTCATATTCAATGACCCCTGGCAGCTTTCATAGTTAATGATGTTCTGAACCACTTTCTTCCTTCAGAAACACCACAAGACAAGTTGCTAGCCCTCACAATGTTTTAAAAGTAGAAAAAATCTCAGAACATCACAATGAGTGCCAGTCCCCATGATGTTTCCAAAGGATAGAATGAGCCTCAGAAACATTGTGAGATGAGTTCTTATAGTTCTTATGATATTCTGAGGCTCTTTCTATCTTTGGAAATATTGTGCTGGTTGGCTGTTTACAATATCTGTGCCTTGCATTGGCTGGATGTACTTGTCAGCAGCTTCACAGAAAGAAAAACTAAGTCGAACATTTATTGGGGAGAAGGACCTAGGAGAGTGATGGGGCAGTGGAAAGGCCCAAGCATTCCCGGAGAGTGGGAGGAGGGGAAAGGCCTGTGTGCTAGTGGGCCTAGCTGTCGCATGACTGGTTTCTACATACGAACCATCCATTTACTCCTTGGTGAATGTATTAAAATAAAACACAACTGGAAGATGTTAAGAGCTAGGGTATGTTGTTGGAGAAAAAGCTGAATAAAGAATAAATTAAGTGGCCTTTTCTCTCTCTTTTTATGTTACTGCATAAAACAAAGTATTCAACTCTAAGCACCAATTTTCATTTAGCTAAAATCTGGGCATTGTTACATTTTCCTCATCTTTTGGAAGGAAATATTGGAACAAGTTGTTTTATTCTGTTCTCTGGAACATTATTTTCAGATAGTGGTCTTTTATAGCACAATCTATAAGATTTGGCTACTGATTGCTTGGTCTCCTTTCTCATGTATTCCTGACTGTTCTGTACCCATCTCTCAACAATTGTGCAAGCCTAACATGGACTATCTTCCTTTTCTTTATGGCATGACTACTTTCACTGGTCATGTTTGCAAATGAATGGATCATTTTGACATGACTTTCCAATTAAGTTAATTGCTATCCATATATTGAATACTTTATAAAAAGTTCTAAACTAACTTTTTGCTCAAATATGGATGATCCCAAGTTTAATGAAGTTCTCTGTATTCTTCCAAATTTTATATCTTGATAAGCGACATAAATTCCATCTTACAAAATTATCTGCCTAACCATCGGTCACCTTTGAATTAGAAACAGGTGGTTAGAACATTATAGATATCTTGCTGCCTAGCCATCTCATTTCCAGTAAAGGAGTTTGATTATTCTGGGTCTCTTATCCTGGAAAATGTCTACATCTATGCACTGAAATAATCAGGAGTACTTCAAGAATTCCATTTCTTCCATGACAGCCAGTTCTTGCCTGGATATGCCCCCCCCCCCCCAGTGTGTAGTAGAATATTTGCACATCCATTATTCCACACTTCATGTACCTGGTGATCTGATTATATGGATGTGTGACAAAGTTGTACTTTGTATGGCTAGCTTGAGAGAATAGTAGAAGACTAGATAAATGGTTTCCACCAGATACCAAATGGATTTAATCTTTGGAATAAAGGCACACCTGGCTGATTAACAGTTTTGCTCTGGAGATCTGCTTTCTCTTTCAGAACTAACATCTCTCTTTTGTTTTAGTGAGAACCAGCTAATATCAGAATGACATTTGAAGTGCAAATGAGAGAAATGGAACAAAAACAGATCATGCATGGATTAAAGCTCATTGGGGCAATGGTGATGGCTATGGAGCCAGTGATGAATAGTTTTCTTCTTTGCTTCTATTTTATTTGCAATGAATGGACAAACTGCTATTGCATCTCCACTCTGCAAAATTCACTAAAGTACTGGGAAGTGGAAGGGGAGATGAAATAATGGTGCTCATTCTGAGGAATTTACATGTTATTTGTGGAAAGATCTTCTTTACCTTACGTTCTTCCCCACTGCCCAGTCGCCTTGTCATCAAAATGAGTAACATCCTTTTTGGAGAGCAGGAATGGATGATATAGCTATACATTCACCCTCTCCCCCTGCAAATGAGATCTCCAGGTGTGTTTTCCTGCTGGAGTTTTTAAGTACCGCTTTCCCCCCTTTTTTTGCCTTGAATGATGCTGTCTATACTGCCTGTTGAAATTTCTTTTGTTACAAACTAATCTCAGCAGTTCATTGACTATTTTGCAGGAACACTCCTTCAATTGATTCAATGATAACTGTGGTTTATAATGTCTTATACAGAGATGTTTACCAGCAATACTAAAATAGCATTATGGTTACAACATTGGCTGGTAAAATTGAACTTGCTACTTCAAAACTAAGCAGAATAATGATTTTCTAAATTATTGTCATTATGTTTCTTTCTCCGAGCTACCTATTTCTCCTTGGGGTTTTTAAATACTTCATATGGTGCATTACTTCATCATTTGTCCAGTCACTAGTCACCCAAGTAAAAACGTTTTATCCAATCTGGATTTCACCCTGCTGAGCATGAAAACATTTGACTTTAATGACTAGAAAAATAAGGAAATGGTGCACTGCTGGATTTTTTTAAGCTGAGGCAAAATACAAATAGCAGTTAAAACACATGTAGAGAGAGAAAGTGTTTTACCAAGTTTTAAACCATCAACCGTCTGTTCACAGCCAAGAGTTATGGTGCTTCAGTCTTATAGGATTAGAAGCAGAAGTAGCTTTAGAAGAGTTTAGAATCCAGCTGACCAGGAATAAAGATTTCTTATTATTATTTTTATGGTTAGTCATACAGTCAGCCACATGTTTAAACTAGATTTGGCATTTTATCTATGTAGATGTTGTTTTTGATGATGTTAAAGGTATTGTTGTAGGATTTAAGTTATTCCAAATAAAGCTGTCAGTTGGAATTGAAGGATGGTGATTTTGTCAATGCCAATGGTGTTCAAATGGTACTCCAGATGTTTCTGAGTTGCACTCAAGGCATTTATCACTATTGGCACTATGTTTGTTTTATTTTGCCCCAATAATTCAACTTCTGTTTGCAGATCTTTGTATTTCGTGCCCCCTCCAGTTCTTTCTCTTCTATTCTGTTATCTCCAGAGCCTGCCATGTCTACCATCCAGATTTTTTTTTTGTCTTTTTATCAATAATTGTTAAGTTTGGGGTATTATTTGACAGGTGTTTGTCTGTTTAAATTCTAAAGTCCCAGAACACTTTATCTTCTTCATTTTCTAACGCTTTATCTATTTTGTGGTTCTTGTTTTCAGGCAAATGTTTTTCTTGCAATGTTGCTACTTGGTCATACTGTTGTATGTAGTTGGTCTGTATCACTGGTGGGATTCAAATATTGTTGCCACTGGTTTGGTGGGTGTGACTTGTTGGGCGTGCTTTGCCCATGTACACGCACTTTGTGTGCACGCGTATGCCAAATGTGCTCTTTGCGCAGGTGCAGAGGCATTTGCACAGGGGAAAAGGCATTCTAAGTCACCTCCTGCGAGCCTGCATGATCTCAGTCACTTCAGCAGCTGCCGCGCAGCACTATTCTGAGCCGCGCAAAGCAGCTGCACTTCAAATTCAGCAGATAAAAGTGAATATGAGAGCCTGGGCGGGTGGGTGGACCCAACAGCAGAGCCAGCAGAGCAGTGGAGAGAACTGGTTCTGTCTCCGCTGCTCATCGCTACTACTGGCTCACCAGAACTGGGCCAAACCAGTCAAGTACCACCACTGGTCTGTATGATCATCTTGCAGCAACTAATTAGGTAGTCCACCGTTTCTTCAGCTTCTTTACAGAGATGACATTTACTGTCTGTTGCTGTCTTTTAAATTTTAGCTTTGTATATATGCATTTGTTCTTAAGACTTGGTCTTAAGCAGCCAAAATTATCCCCTCTTTCTTCAACTTTCCTGATCTTAGTCACTGCCTGGTTTTGTAATTATCTGCTTTGCCAGTTAATTTTTCTGTACTGGACATTTTTGTGTAACATTTTGCCTTGCCATGTCTCTTTTTATTTGGTATTTCTTGTTGCCAGTTTGGCCTTTCTGGTATTCATGATGTACTACTTACCTACATAGGTAAGTAGCACCAATATACCACAAGAGAATTGGTATTAAAATATCTAAAACTGACAGTGCCAGAATAGTTAATAAAAGTATATATACAAACGATTTTGTTTAAGAGATCATATGCTCGAAGGCTTCCTTCAGGCTACACAAATACAACAAATAAGAAATTAAAATTAGCAATCTGGAAAATATAAATGTAGAATAGCACTATAAAGGTCTGGTGAATTTCCAGTATTCCATGCCCCCCTATTGTCCTTGGTAGGTAGTTTGTCAATGTCATTTTTCTTGTCTTCCTTTCCTGGCTTTTAGCTCTGCTTGAATCAAATCCACAGTTTCAGCTCTGAATCTAATGACTGGAATTTCCCAGGTGTTAATTGCCTTGGTGGTATTACTTCCACTGAGTTTGGACTGAAAGATCTCCTTCACTATCTTGATGTATTCACTTCCAACCTTCTTTTTTACTTCAGTGTGCTTGATGTTGTCAACCTGAAGGATGCCCAGGCATGTGCAGTGAATGTTCTTCATCCAGACTTTTGATGTTGTTTCTATAGGATATTTTGCTATCTTGATTCCTTCAGTTTTCACTGGTTTTCCTCTCTTCATGATAAGGGTGGCACATTCAACAGGTGAAAAATATTATTATGAATCTGATTATTATGGTTGTATGATTTAATTTTAGACCTACATATTTAATTTAACTTTGTGAGTATTTGTGTCCACAGGAAGGAGCGTGACTGATAATTGCATTCCTGGATAGAAAGATTGGAGGGCACAGCAGCTGGTATTTTGTCCAATGTTAGCTATGGTAGCCTGCTGTCTAGACTGAATACAGATCTTGACTTGTAAGAATTCATTCAGTGGATGTTCAAAGTTACAATAGCACTGAAAAAAGTGGTTTATGATTGCTTTTCACACTTGCAACCATTCCAACATCCTCATCTTCACATGATCAAAATTCAGTTGCTTGGCAGCTGACTCATATTTATGAAGTTTGCAGTGTCCCAGGAGATCATCTTTGCCACTTTCAGACATGCAAAGTCAATGGGGAAGCCAGATTCACTTCACACCATGTTACTAACTTAACTGCAGTGATTCACTTAACAACTGTGTCAAGAAAGGTCATAAAATGGAGCAAAAGTCAGTTAAAATGTCTCCTTCAGCAACAGAAATTTTGGGCTCAATTGTAGTTGTAAGTTGAAGACTACACATACCTTATAAGCTGCTGTCAAGGAGGGAATTTTTCTTAAACCAGCTTAAAATCAAGCCATTATGAGTACAGCACAAAAGCAGTTGAGTTTGCAATGTGATTATTATTTAGACTCTATTATTGGGGCAGGTTTAGTGAATCTTTGCTGTTGCTTCTTCTTGGGATTATTTTTAGCATATAGATCTTAAAAGATTACAAATAATTGATAGCTATTATCTGTATCTAAAAAAAATCCCACTTTGGGTTGACTTATAACTGGGATTAAGTTATACTTGGATAGCTTTGATTGAATGATCTTTGTTTAAAAAAATGAATGGGAAAGTGTGCCCTTCCAATTATCCAAGAAAGTCCTGTAGTTACTTTCAATAATACCTATTTATAACTATTTATTATTTTGACAGTGATATAGGACTATGTGGCAGGATTGGCCCCTAGGGGCAATGTTTGCAGAAATTCAGTTCTTTCTTGCCAAACCCTGTCCAGAAGGTGGTGCTGTGGTCCTACCATTCAACCCCAGGACACTAATGTGCATCATCCTACATAGGATCTCTATCTCATACCTGTTGTTCTGAAATGCCTTCCTTCAACACATTATCTTAGTTCTAATCATTGGAAATTGCTTTGCTTAGCACAGTGCTGCAAGAGTGGCCGCTGTCTTAATTTGCACCTCTTGTCTCACACCAAGATGGTACCCAAACTTACGTGTATATATTATTCATGTTTAATGAAGTTTTGTTCTGCAGTTTTGTTCTCTCTCCTGTTTATGGACTTTTTGATTATTACACTGAACATCCAGCATTGTCCTTGTCTACACTGTCAATATCTTTCCATTTGTTATTTACGTATTACTTTTCTATGCATATCTCAAACTGAAGCAAGCATACTTCTGAAGAGTGATGCTCTACCATGCTTTGAGTAGTTTGCCTGATAATTAATTCATGTTTCCCCTTTCTCTGCTCCCTTCTCTCTTTTTTTCTGTCTCCCTATCTCTCCCATTCTTCTGATCAGCCATGGTGCTTGCTGGCAAAGAAGCATGTTGGGTTCCCTTCATTTCCTTGTTTCCAAGCTGGGTTTCTGAGTTGACTTTTTGTTTATTGGCTTGGTAAACTTGAGGGTCCACCTTCATATTTACATCCATATCCTTCTTAATATATTTAGTGTTTGCTGTGGTTTGGTCTCACCCATATTTCTTCTTCAGTCAGAAGAAAAAGTTACAGTTCTGAGATTGATAGGAAATAATTTTGAATAGAAAGGTGATTTGAAAAAGGTAATTTAAACACATCTCTCTTAGAATATGTTTATTAAGATAACTTGTAAGACTAGTGTTTCATCCTAAGGAAATCTATTGTAATGGATAGCTAGAAAATGTTCATATTCTTTTTTAATCAGCTGTATGTATATTGCAATTGTATGTGGGAATGACCTTAGAGACCGAGCAAGAAGACACAACTAAGGAATCAGTCAGATGAAAGGCAGCTTGACCAGTAGCAGGAATTTGGGCAGAGTAAGAGGTTCAAAGAAGACCCTTCCTAGTTTGGGGCTATAAAGGGGAGGGGGAAAGAAGTACTTTGAAGTTGCACAATTTTGTCAGTCTTATGAGATGGACCGGACAGAAAACATAACTATGTGAGCTAATTCTACTTTATTGTAAGATTATATTAATAGTATCTTGCAAATAGTATCTTGGTACCAAAACTAGTTTACAGCAACAATAGAAAACAAAAAAAGCTGGAGAAGCAGCAGAAAACACAGTGAAGAATTCTGACACGATAGGATATGCTGTGAAGTCTATTTCCATAAGGTCTAAGAGATCATTTTCTTGTTGTTTTATTTTAGTTGTCCCCAACTTTCCCACACTAGTGAATCACACCTCCGTACCTCGTAACTTTGAAAAATTTGAATAGCTAACAATCATTAGCAGAATTGATTGCCACTGATATTAAACAATAGCTCCCTGATAGAAGTTGATTTAAATGAATGATGACATTAATTTGGGCTGGACCAGATGCTCAGTATCCTTTCCTGTGTGACATTGTTAAACTGAAGGCAGTATAATTCAAGAATCCAATGTAAAATCAACATTTTCACTGTTAACTTCCTTTAAATAGAAAAGTGTACATGTAGAGGTTACAATTGACTAATTTATGCTGACTTCATGCTAACTTTGAATATATTTGTTGAAGATTTCCTGTAGCATATATTTGGGGCTGTCAGAGAAGCTTTTATCCAGGAAAAAAAATTGTGCTGCTTTTAATTACAATTTTAAATAGCTCTATAACCGTTGTGAACTCTCGGTTTACATCATTTTTATGATAGCCCCCTAGATCCTAGTTTATTGATTTTGTCATCTGTTTCATTACATTTAATGCAAACCTTTTGTACTGAATTACTCTATTCTCTGGGGACTGCAAAGGAAGGATCAAGATGTAGTGTCTTGGCCAAAACAGCACAACACATATAATTTTATCAGACACTGAACCAATCATGAAAGGCCATAAATATCATTTAGCAGGATGTTGCAGGTATATGCCAGTTTGAACTGTTCAAATGGCAAAGGCATGCTTCTCAGCAATATTGGCCTCAGTTCAGCATCCTGTTTTCTATAGAGATTCCTTATTTTAGAAATATCTTCATTTTGTGATATATTTTTGGTAAAGAATAGTAATTTAACTATTGCTGTTTTCCATTCTAGTAATAAAAATATGTAAAAACATCCTTATCCTGGTCCTTATCTGTCAAAACTGGCACAGGATAAATGTGGGTTATGTTCATTCTTCTTTAAAAAGCTCTCCACTACCATAGCAGAACCCCTAAGCATAATATATGAGGTATCACTCAGAACCAACTCCTTACCAAACCTATGGTCTTTAGCAACGGTCATCCCTATTTTCAGAAAAGGTGATTCCCTGCCTGTTTGAAAACTACAGACCAATCTCATTGTGTTGTGCCACATGCAAAGTTATGGAATCATTAATCAATGCATTGCCTTCCACCTAGAGTCAAACAACTTACTCTCCAATAAACAATTTGGTTTCAGAAAAAAATTGTCCTGCAATTTGCAAATTCTACACTGCAAAAACATATGGACTACACTACTTGACCAGGGTAAAGCAATAGATATAATTTACATTGACTTCTGCAAAGTTTTGACTCTGTGGTACATGACAAATTACTATTAAAATTAAATTCTTACAGCATTTCTAAATCCCCCCACAAGTGGATTACTGCCTTCCTGACAAACAGGCAACAAATAGTAAAAATAGGAAATGCCCTATCAAACCCTGTACCAATTATCAGTGGTGTCCCCCAAGGGAGTGTTCTAGGACACTCTTTACACTCTATATAAATGACCTTTGTAATCACCTTATTAGCAACTGCATCCTCTTCGCTGATAATGTAAAACTGTTCAACACCACTGTCAATGCTACCATCCTTCAAAAAGACCTTGATTATGTGTCTAAATGGTCTAACAGTTGGCAACTTCAAATCTCGACCAACAAATGCTCTGTCCTACACAGTGGTAAAAAAAAATCTATAAACTAAATACAAACTAGGCAGATATGACCTTGTTGATGACCCTCACTCTTTCAAGGACCTTGGAGTTCTTATATCGAATGACCTAAGCACTAAAGCTCACTGAAACAGTATTGCTGAAAAGGCTTTAAGAGTTGTAAATTTAATTTTGATAAGCTTCTCCTCTGGTAATACTGTTTTGCAAACTAGGCCATTCAAAACCTTTGCTAGACCAATACTTGAATTCAACTCTGCTGTCTGGAATCTGCACTGTATATCAGACATAAATACAATTGAGCGAGTCCAGAAGTATTTTACCAGAAGAGTACTACATTCTTCTGTTCACAACAAAATTCCCTACACCACCAGACTTGAGATTCTAGGCTTAGACAACCTTGAACTATGCCAGCTAAGATTGGACTTAAGCATAGTACACAAAATCACATGTTACAACATCTTACCAGTTAATATTTCAGCTTTAACCACAACAACACAAGAGCACACAACAGATATAAACTTAATGTAAACCACTCCAAACTTGATTCCAACTTGGCAGAAACTAGGAAAGTACTACATTCTAATTTGCTATCAAATATTAAGTGATTTGATTTAGCAGCCACAGTTTGAAAAGTAAGGGATCAGTAAATACATACTAGCACAGGAGACAGCAGTACTCACAGAAGCAAGGCCCCTTCAATGAGTTGTTGGGGTCCCTATGTAATAGCTCATTGAAATCACACAAAATTATTTCTTAAAATATATAAATAAGGATAATGGTAGGTGAAGATATATAGTGTAAAAATTGGTAAAATGTTTTTCTTGATATCTTCATGCTTGAATCCTATTAATCCAATGAAATGTAGATGGAAGCAAATATAGTGAGTGTGTTAAAATGTTGAATTAAAACTGGGAGATCCCAGTTTCAACTTTTATTCAGCTATAAAGTTCACCGGGTATTTCTCTATCACTGTTGATATCACTATTGCTCAGCCTAGTCTACTTCACAAAGTGTTGTAAGGTGAAAATGGAAGGGGAGATAATCATATATACCAGCTTCAGTTGTTAGAGAAAGGTGCATATAATTGTAAGATATAAACAATTTGATATCAAATAAAAATGTATTTCTTCACGCAGCACACAGATAAAATATGGAATTCATTACTTTAATTGGACTGAAGAGAATTCCTCCATTCAAAGCTTTAGAACTGGAATTGGTAAAACTATCAAAACTCTGGACAGCAGGAATTATGTATTATTTCTATTAACCTCAGAGGTAGAGATTTGTGGGGGGATATTGAGATTAGGTATGATATATATGTGTGTTTGTGTGCATTCCTGCCAAATAGTTGTGGAAGGGTTTTTGGGTGCTCAGTTTCTGCTAAAGGTCTTCTTGTAGACATGATTTTTCACTGAGATAATGAATATTGTCTAGATAATCTTTTATTCAATGCGGAAGAACATTTATGTTGTCAATTTCCATGAGAAATGAAGTTAGTCTTGACACCTGACAGTCACAAAAATAAACAATATATATGATGGAATGTTATCCACCATAAAGTCTGCCAGGATATTTTTGTATCTCAAAAATCAATGTTTTGAGTTCATGTTTAAAGAGAGGATTGCCTCATGGATTGCCTTAGACTTTTGATACTTTTTCCTGCTGGTCCATTTTTATGAAACCAAGATCTTATCAGTAAAACAAAACTATCTGTAGACTTTTTCCTTTGCATCATTACCTGTTAGAGAGGCACAGTTTGCATCATTCAATAAAGGAATCTAAAGCTAGAGTTTAACAAGTTAGGAAAAAATGTTAGTAACATCAGGAGAGCCAATTACAGAGCTTTTAATTAGAAATTGACCTTTATTTGACAGAAACTAAAACTTGTAACACACACAAATATACAGTCATAATTATTTCCTCTCTGTTTTCTTATGTTTTTAAAGTAACATTCTCCAGATACATTATATACAGTATATTTGTATATATATTGTTGCAACTTTTTGTATAAAAGTTGCATTTGTAGCCATAATTAGGTGTTGGCTTCAGAAATAATGACTATATCAACTGGGTTTGTGTGGATTGTGACGACAAGTATGGGTGCCATTCTATCCATTTCTATCATTTCTATGCCTTCTTTCATTGAATACTGCACAATGGTACCTCAGTACTCATAGTTAATTGGTTCCAGGAAGTGTGATGAATACTAAACAGATTTTCCCCATAAATAATAATATAGTGTCAGCTGAACCTGACAAGTTCTAGCATTTGTATTGAGTACCAAACAAATGATGAGTATCGGGATAAAATTTTGACCTGAAAATGCATTGAGTACCTAATTCAGTGAGTTTCAAAGCAGTTAAGTATCAAGGTACCGCTGTATTTGGGAAGCCAGATAATTAAAAAAAAGTCACTTACAAAAGTTCATCTTTGCTGCTTTGAAGTGGGGGAGGTGTAACTATCTGTCAAAAGTGAAATCTGCTCCCTTCTGACCTTCCAGAAGAGCCTAAAAATTTGGCTCTGCTGCTTGGCCGGGAGCCTTCATTAGGGGTCCAGTACATTAAGGATGACTTGACAGGATAAAGAAGAGTCTAACTCTCAGGCTGCCTATCTGTGTTTTTAATTTTAATTTTTATCTTTTTATTCTATTATAATTGTTTTTATACTTTTTAACTTTTATTATATTATAAGCATTCCAGAGTGACATGAAGGACATAGAAATCCAATAAACAAACAAACTGTTAATATTTTTCATTACATATTGCTAAGGGTTTCCTCTTTCTTTGAATTAATAATGAAATGTACTTGTGTACTGAAAATTATATAGAATTTTTAAGATTTTCAGATGGCTAATGCAAGTATTTACCAATATTAGCTTAATGGTATTCCATTTGTAGCAACTGAAAGTTCTTAACTAGTTGGCACATTGCCTTGGATTCATTTAAAAGGAAAGTACTTAGTAATGAAATATTTTGCTTATGGAAGCAAGATGACTTGTCATCAAGGGTTTTAATTTTTAAATTTACAGTTTTTCTTGTCATATGGATCACCTGAGCTACTTTCTCAAATTTTATTGGTATGAAATCACTTTAAATTTAGAGTACGTTAAGTCTGCCTTATGGAATCATATTTTGGTAGCTCTGTGTCTCTTGATAGTAAGATGGATGGCATATACCAGGGGTGTCAAACTCATGTTGTCACTGCAGCATCACGTGATGCATTGGAACGTTTTTCCCCTTCGCTAAACTGGGCATGGGCTGTGTCAGAGCGCGATGCATCAAGCCCACGGGCTGGACATTTGACAGCCCTGGCATATACTTTTAATAAATAAATAAATGGTGAACAATTTATATTGGAGATGGTGCAACTGAAAAACAATAAAAGAAAAAGAAAATCAGCTTCATGTCAACAATGTTAACCCTGATATTGTCCCTGTTATTTAAGGTGCTTGCAGTTATGAGACTGGATGATAGTATCATTTAGAACAGGATTTTCCAATCTCCGGTCCAGGGACCAGTTCTGGTCTGTGGCATGCCAGCTGTTGTGGTTCACCAGCAGCTAGTGCAGATGGCAGAGTGTCAGATAGTGAGGAGGAAAGGGAACCAGTCAGGGAGTCTGGTGAGGACTTGGACGTGGGGCCTGCATCCGATGCAGGGATGGGGCCAGGACTATATGAGAGTGGGGTGCTACCTTCAAAGCCTTCAGAGTCTGGCAGCAGCAAAGCAGAGGACCCTAGGGAGCCTGTTCCTAGTACATGTGTGCTCAGGGCTGCTAGAAGGAGAGAGCAACTGAAGCAGTAGGGATGACTCGGGAGTAAGTCTGGAAGGTGATTGTCCCTCCCATCATGGATAAAAGTCAGTCCTTGGTGACATGCTCTTTGCAGGAAGCAAAGAAGTTCATTAGATTCTGATTCCTCATTGAAACCTTGCCAACTCTAGTTTATCTTTGCTGGAACTTCTGTTGATATATATTCTAATTAAGTGGACTTCTGTTTCTTGGCAGCCTTCTACAACCCTGAAGGCATGAGCTTATCTCAGAGAATTGTGTCTAATGAGTTTTGGCTGGGAATGCAACAAATTCCCAGCATCGTATTAAAAAAGGTTTGATTTCACACTCAGCTTGTTTTTCCTTAATTTGGATGAAGCCTGGGTCAGAACACCAGCAATCAGGCTGCTGAAACAAGCAAAGCCCCATCTGCAGGATGCAGGCAGCATATGAAACCATGCCCACTCCAGTCTGCAGAAAATCCTCTCTCCACAGAATCAATCCCTGGTGCACAAAAGTTGGGGACCCCTAATTTAGAAGGTTTGGTAGACGCTATATACCTATGAAGGCAAAAAGGATTGTGGCATGAAAATATTGTTGGCCTTATCCTGCAGGACTGTATGGCAGCCCAAGTCTTGTCCATTGGGCTAATCCCATTGATTGACTGATCTCTACTGTGGAGCTTTCAAGTATCCTATTGGGCGGGGGGGGGGGGAATCTTCCTTCTGATCAGTACCAAGATTAGTTGTTTTATTGCTTGACTTAATCCAGATTCCTGTTCTGTCATCTAAAGTTTTAATATTGTGTGTGTGTGTGTGTGTGTGTGCACGCACGCGCGCATGTGCCAATACACTTGCCTTAAAGTCAGTCTTGCTGTTTTCTTGGAAATATTTTTGGCTTGCCAGTGCCTTCTTCCAGCAGCTGAGACTAACTGGCTCAAGGTCATCCAGATGGCTTTGTGCCTAAGGCAGGAGTACAACTCCTAGTCTCCCAGATTCTAGACTGATACCTTCATCTACTACTCTAAATTGGCTACCTACTATCTAGCCACCCGCCAAAATATACAAAGTTGTCAAAGTTGTATAGTAAGTTGGACGCCTCTTTTCTCTTTATCACTTTTATCAGCACACATTTCTGAAAGAAAGCTCAGTGTTCTCAATATACTCATGCAGATATTAAATTTAGGATTTGCACAGATAAACAAGCCATTATTGGGGGCTGTTGTTATTCAGATAACAGATAATCAGAGTTGGAAGGGACTTTATAGGTCATCTAGTCCAACCCCCCCACGTCCAAGTGGGAAACCCAACATCATTTCTGACAAATGGCAGTCCAACCTCTTCTTGAAGGTCTCAAGTAATGGTGTTCCCACAACTTTTGAGGGCAAGTGTTCCACTGGTTGATTGTTCTTACTGTCAGAAAGTTTCTCCTTATTTCCAGTTTGAATCTCTCCTTGTTCAGTTTCCATCCATTATTCCTTGTCTGGCCTACAGGAGCTTTAGAAAATAGCTTGACCCCTTCCTCTCTGTGGCAGCCTCTCAAATATTGTAAGACTGCTATCATGTCTCCCCTGGTCCTTCACTTCATTTTTGTTCACCACATTATAAAAAAGATGTTGAGACTCTAGAAAGAGTACAGAGAAGAGCAACCAGGATGATTAGGGGACTGGAGGCTAAAACATACAACGAACGGTTGCAGGAACTGGGCTTGGCTAGTCTAGTAAAGAGAAGGACCAGAGGAGACATGATAGCACTCTTCCAATATTTGAGGGGCTGCCACAGGGAGGAAGTGGTCAAGCTATTTTCTAAAGTGCCTGTAGGCCAGAATAATGGTTGGAAACTGAACTGTTTGATGTGTTTACTAGACTAGCCAAGTCCAGTTCCTTTAACCGTTCTTCATATGCCTTAGTCTCCAGTCCCCTAATCATCCTGGTTGCTCTTCTCTGTACTTTTTCTAGAGTCTCAACATCTTTTTTATAATGTGGTGAACAAAACTGTATGCAGTACTCTAGATGTGATCTTACTAAGGCTTTATAGAGTAGTATTAGTACCTCACTTAATCTTGATTGTATCCCTTTATTAATGCAATTTAGGATTGCATTGACTTTTTTGGCGGCTGCTGCACACTGCTGGCTCATATTTAGCTGGTTGACCACTAAGACTCCAAAATCCCCCTCTCTCAGTTACTGCTATTGAGCCTGGTTTCACCAGTCTGTATGTGTACTTTTGTTTTTTCTTGCCTAAGTGTAGGACTTTACTTTTCTTTACATTGAATTTCACAGGCCGTTCCATTCCAATCCATAACCATTAGTCCAATGGAACTGAGAGTTTATGTTCCCAAAAATTGACAAAAAGGATTCTGCAAAGCTTGGTAGCTGTGTAATAAGAAAATTATGACTAGACAAACAGACAGAAGGGAAGGAAAAAGCACTGAGGTTGGTTAGTATATTATATAGAGGGCAAGCTCTTGTACATAACCAGGGAAACAATCTCAGACTGACTAGCAATGGAAGATCTTATCTAGTCAAGTAGTAAAACCTTTGCAAGCAAACAACCAAACTCAGAGACCACCAAAGAACTCACAATTCAACCCTGTGAACATATATTCTGCTCTCCTGGAAATACTTTTTTTTAAAAACTTAGCTCATGTAATAATATACACTTTGGAGCAGCACATCCAATTTAAGAATATGTTTCAAAGTGTTAGCGGTATTATTACAGTACAAGCAATGACTGCATAGCAAAATGTTCTCAGAGCTTGATTTCTTGATTTTTAAAAAAACACTCTTGTTATTGTTTGTGTGAGTTTGTGATAGAGCTGCACAAAAGGAAATTTTATAAGTAAGGATTGTGTTTTTAATCCCTGTGGTCGGAGGATCTAAATATTTATAGACAGGGAGAAGAGAGGAGATTGACAGCAATAGATTTATAACTGGTTGGATTGTCTCCCAAAGGCCAAAATGTGGGCAAACTTTCATACCACTTTTAGAAAAGCCCTGCTGAATATTCCCCAGATAAATTCTCTCATCTTTTTTTCTTTCTTTTTTCCCCTCCCCTCTCTAGAAGTGAAAAACAACAAATAAAAAAAGGGTAACTAGGGAAATATACGTTTTTACCAATTGCTATGTGCTATGATAGCAATTTATGGCATTTGGTATGCAGTGTTCATTACGTTAGATATTAAGATATAAAATATAAAGATATAGATATAAGATATAGATATAAAATGAAGACAGTGTAAAAAAAAATCCAGAAATCAAAAGTTTGGGGACAGGGGAGGAAGGAAGCGGGAAAGAAGTATAAGAGATTATAAGAAGCATATAAGAAATATAAGATTACCATAATGTTTAGATTCATTTTCTCAATACTAATATGAATGTATTCTTCCAAATAAGCTTTTTTCACATTGCAAATCACTCTTGCACTAAAAAGATATATGTATGTACCAATAAAGAGGAATAGTGTTGAAATGAGGGGTCCTTAGTACTGTCTGAGCTTGGGTTTTTTCTTGCAGACGTTTCTTTACTCAAAACTAGATGTAACCAGCATTGATGTTACCTAGTTGGGTAATGAAATATTTGTCTGCAAGAAAACAACCACGCTCAAGAGAGCACCAAAGACTCCTCATATATGCATGTGTTAGGATCCTCACATTTAATTATAGACATATCTTACTATGTGTATTCTTGCAAATATTTCATCACATCACTGCTGAGCTTGCAATCTGGGGCAAAGTTCCATGAAAACAATATGCATGTGCTTCCACTTTTGCAGAGTCCTGTAGAGCACATAGAAAGCAACCAGCTATACTTGATGAGATCCTTTCTTCCCCATCGATTTTAAAAATGAAAGAGCCAATCCTTCTGTGCATCTAACAGTTTAGTTAGATTTCTTGTAAGGTCTGCTAAGGAAAACCACAGTTCTGACTGAGGATGAAATGTGTGGAACAACAATGCAATTAAAAACAACCTGTTCTTATTTTAATCAATTAACAGGAAACTGAGTAAAGATGTTGGATTCAAAGCAGCAATTTTAGCAAGGAAAGCCACATCTTAACCAGTAGTTTTATCTACAGAAAGGCAAAAAGTGATACCTATGTAATTTCTGTATGTCACAATGTTTTTAAATATATGGAACAAGAAAAAGCAGAAATAGATCAATTGAACATGGAAGCTGTGTTTTAAATCATTGCATTTTGAATCCTCTTACTGGTTAAAAGGTCTAGCAATATGCTTTTATTTAATTTCTTAGAAGTATTTAATCTCTTAGAAATGAAAATAAAATGATTTGTTTATATATACACATCAAAGTACAATTTTACAAGAAGTTAGCATGGTACTATCCCATGTTAAAACTTCTGAAGTTAGTGAAGATAAGGGATTAAGTTGATAAGGTAAAAATTTGCAGTCCTTAAGCTTGAGAGAATTGTTATTAACCCAGATAAATTGCCTTACAAGGCTACCCACAACATGGCCTATGAGGCAGGATAAAAAAGTTAACCTTGCTCTGTTTTCCAAAGTGAATTAATGAATAAGGTATCAGTGCTAGAAAGCCTAAATTTCAACTGTATGTGTACTAACTGGTATAAAAAAAGTATTAGTTCAGTATCAGTGGTGGGATTCAAAAAATTTTTACTACCGGTTCTCTGGGCGTGGCTTGGTAGGCATGGCACGGGAAGGATGTAAAATCTCCAGCAGAGATATATGGTATTTGCCGGTTCTCTGAACTACTCAAAATTTCCTCTTCTGGTTCTCCAGATCTGGTCAGAACCTGCTGAAAACCACCTCTGTTCAGTATCAAGTAGCTTTAAACATTATGATGGTTAAAGAATTGGGTTGTTTTTTTTTGATACACTGAGTCTTGCTTATATACAGGCACTTATAATATTACACTGATTTTAGAAATAATTTTAGAAGGTTCTATCCTCTCTGCTCATCATCAATATTTGAAATTCTATTACAATGTACACCACTGCTATTTAAATGGCCAGCATTTGGGAATCAAAATATGACATTAATAAAAAAATTAATATGCACTTTAAAAAAATAATCAAACATCTAATACATTGATTAGTTTCTCCCTAAAATATATTTATTAGGCCTGGAAAATTATTTGTTCTTTGAAACCAGTGATATTAATGCTGCAATCCCTACTTTTACTTTATTTATATATTTCTTATCAGCTCAATTTCTATCTTTCATTCTGACGAGAGATAACTCTTGAAATAAGTGTCACTGGTTTTTAAGAAAGAAGAGCAGTAATGGGCATGGGTCAAATAGTTTTATCTATAAAGTAGTACAACATAATATTTATTTCTAAAGTACTTTAAATCCAAAAAAATAATTAAAATTAATGCATTTAAAATCTACAAAGTCTGTAAGAACAGGAAAAGACTCTGAGGAATTTTCGTGGTAAACTATTTATGAATCCCACTGTTAATAAAATTAACATTTAAGGTTTATATTGCATTTTAGAATGTTTTAAGTATTTCTGATATATTATGTTGTGCACACAAAAATCCCGTATGGAGCATTACCATACTGCAGATGAGAGAAGGTTCCTGACAGAAAATGATTTTATTAAATCTATCTTGTAAATACTTTATAGAGGCAAAATTCAAACCAAGGATATGTTAATTTATAGCAACCTTTCTTTGGTGATAATACCACAATATACTTTTTCTCCCTACCTCTATTTTAAGAAGGAAATACAATTGCCAAGATATAAAACATTCACTGTGGGGATGGATTCTCCAGTTTTGTCTCTTTCAAGATTCAGTCCCAAACATCCTGAAAGATTTGGGAAATCTTTGGAAGAAATGATAGAATGAAAAAGAAGAGAAAGTGAGGATTTTTTGATATGAGTATATGCTGATTGTAGTTTTATATGTAGCTTTTTTATTTACCAACAAGCCCCACATGCTTACTGAAATTTGGATTTGAAGCTCTAGGATATTGTCCTTTGTCATTATTGTTCTTCTGTAATGTTTTTATCTAAGAAATTCTGATTTGAGCACCTGAGTATTTTCCTGCCTCTCTACACTCACGCAGAAACAGCTTTCTCTTCATTTTTGAACTTGCTAGTTTTATTTAGCAAATTTGCTGTCATAGAAAACTTTGTTCTGTAGGGAAGTATTACATGTGGAGAGAAACACGTTCACGTTCTTTAACTACCATTGTTGTGGTTCGCCAGCATCCTGTGCAGACAGCAGTGTAATAGGACAATGGGCAAGAATGGGAACCAGTCAGGGAGTCTGGAGAAGACTCAGACGAGCGTCCTGCATCTGATGCAGAGATGGGGCCAGGACCATCTGGGAGTGGGATGCTGACTCCAGAGCCTCTGGAGTCTGGCAGCAGCAAGGCCAAGGAACAAGGAGAGCCTATTCCCAGTGCACATTTGCGCAAAGCTGCTAGAAGGCAAGATCAGCTGAGACAAAGGGGTAACTTGGGTGTAAGGCTTGGAGGTGATTGCCCCTCCCATAGGGGCAAGGACAGGCAATGGTGATGAAACCTTTGTAGGAAGCAAAGTTGTTCATTCTGTTTGGATTAATCCTTGAAGCTCTGTGTGGACTTTGTACTTCAGTTGGTTTTTTTATAATTCATTTGGCACTCTAGCTGTTGGCAGCAATTCAAAGGAAAGAAAGGTGGGTGTTTATCTCGAAGGGACTCTTTGGGACTCATTAGTGGCTGGGAATGAAAATAATTTCCAGCATTGAAATAGTCAGAACAACTTTATTACATTCCGCCTCATTTGTAATTCTAATCTTGATGACAAGAAAGCAAAAAAAAAAAGTGGTTCAGCCAGAACTAAGCAACATGTTCGAATTCTATATACTCTTGAAATATAAAGTTTTATGAAAATCTAACTAATTTCAATTTTAACATTAGGTGGAATCTAATTTGTTCAGTTGTTAATATGTAAGTACTAGATTTAAATTTTATTCACTTTCATTAGACTTGAAACAGATAAATGCTTGAGGAAAAATATCCACAAATAGGAATTTGAAGTACTTGAAGTATTCAAGTACCCAGAAGCATGTCTTCTCAATAGCATCAAACTTTGGAATAGAACAATCTAGACAAACATACCCAATATTACTTAGGATTACTATATATGTGTTACAAAAATGTGGATGGGAGTAAAGGGATAACAGTAAATTTTCCCCATAACATTGACTGCTGGTTATCCAAAGTTCAGCAGTAAAATTTGGTAGTGTCAGACCTCCCTTTTTGCCATTAAACTGAAAAAAAACAATAATTCAACAATTCTGATTACTATTATTTATGAGAAGCAAGGTAAAAGTGTAACAGAAGAATTTGATGGATACACTTTTTCAAAGGAGACACCAATAATTCACCAATTTGTGACTGAATCAGTTTACCTTCATTCAATTCTATTAGATCCTTCCCCTTCCTGTTAATTTCACAGACTATGTTTTCCTTTTCTTAATTAATTTAATAGTCTTAAGTATTAAATACATACATTGTTAAAGTTATAAACATTGTTTGGCACATTTTGACCAGTCTGGCAAATGTAACCAAAATTCAGTTTTATTCCAAGCATGAACATGCTATTCTTACAAATAGGATGTCTAATTTAGTCATTATCTTGCAGTCCCACATCCCACCAACTGGCAAGCACCTGCAGTGTATTTACACATATTCGGGGTACATTAGCTTCCCATAAAATAATTTTCATATTTTGAAAGAAAATATTTTTGTTTTTCTTCTATATATTTATCTGAACTAGAATGATATAACCCTATTTAGTTGTTTTACTTAGAGATTAGCTAGTGGCATATCTATATTATCATTATATCATTCACTATTTCACACTTCAGTTATGGATATTTATGCCAACTGTTGGTGCAATGCTTGGCATTAGTAATATCAATATTTAAATATTTTTCCGATTTTATTATTATTTACTATCTGAGCACTAAAAAGCCTCCTCAGTGTACCATGTACACACATACATAATAATGCTTGAAAAATAATAAAACAACAGTTCTTACAGGTTATTGTAGTTTTTAAAAGATGACAGTATTAATAATACTGAGAGAATATTGGATGTGATATTTACTTTGACTTATTTTTTAAGTTTATATTTCCAAACATAAGGGATTTTGCTCCTCAATTTTGTTGTATTCTTCATGGCAGATTTTTCCCCCCTCAAAGTTTTAATGACATATCATCTGTAATGTTTTTTACAGGAGTAGCCAGATTTAGTCTGTTGTAACAGTAGCAGTCTTCTTAGAGTTTATATCCTTATCAAATGTATTGTTGTGAAAGCATCATACTGTTTAAAGTGCTTAGAAAGTAACATATGCGTACATATTGTGGTTGGGGGAAAGAAAAGGAAGAGAGAATGTGCATGAAAAAGTGAGCGTATGAATAACTACAAAGAATAATGATAGTTGCATATGGTCTAAAGATTCTTGCATTGATTTTTTAATAATATGATAAGAAGCCTTGGACTTTGGTTAATTTCTCATAAATGTTATTAAATATTTTAGTGAATCTTAAACAAGTCAATCATTTTTTTTCCAGCAATGACCACCTTGAGATCAGTGACAGATAATATGGAGGAATTAAAATGTCCCCACCTTTATTGGAAATTACTACTTCAAGTATCAGATTTATAGCTATGGATTCTTTTGCATATAGTCTGATGACTGTAGTGGATCATTGCTGACAGGTTATACATGCTGCATTGGAAAATGATGTAATACAGGTAGTCTTCATTTACTACTATTGGACTAGTGACTCCATTGCTCAGTGATGTAGTTGCAAAAGGGGAATCATGTGACCACATCTTACTTACAACAGCAGTTTATCCATTCCAGCTGCAATAAGTAAACAAATCATTGCAGGTTAAGGATGACATCACGTGACCACAACTTGTAACTTCTGCTAACTTTCCAATTGATTTTGCTTGTTGACTGAAAAGATCAATGATCAAATGATGGTCACATCACTGTGGGATGCTGCAGTTGTAAATCAGTGCTGATTGACAAGCACCTGACTTGCAAGAATGTGATCATAAAGATAATAATTTCAAACAGTTGCTGAATTAATGGATAGATGGTAGTTGAGGATTACCTTTTTTCCTCAAGTCATGGAAACATGGATATTTTTCTTTCCAATTTCAAAGATTAAAACAGGATGCCATGGTTAGCCTGCTAAAGCTTGGGGCATGAGTCCATCCATTGACTGGTATCAGCTTTCTTAATTTCTCATCTTTACCTCAAAAGACCAGGAAAAGACTATTATCTTCCTGGAAAGCATTTTTTTTAATCACTAAAGCACAGCTCTTTCTCTTTCTATCCAATTCTATCATTCTGTTTCCTCTGCACTAGGAAAGCTGGAAAGGAAAATAAGGACAGAATGAAATAGATTTGAAAGAATTTCCCTTTTAACTCTTCTATCCCAATCTTGTGCCATTATTCTGACCTCCTACACATACTATTCCATTTTGAAACCTATTCTCTGATTACATCACTGTTTAACTACTCCAGGATGATGAATTCCTGGATGACTCAGTGAGAACAGAATAAACTACAGGGGTGTCAAACTGGAGGCCCATGAGCTGGATGCATCACATGCAGGCCATGTCCACCCAGCTCCACAAAGGGAAAAAACATCTTGAAACATCATGTGACCACAACATGATGCCACGAGTTTGGAATAAAGCAAAGGAGAAAACACTCAGAGCATCTCCAGCTATTTGTGATTCAGCTTTAAGCTAACTATCATTGAAGAATGTTGAAATATATCTGCTGCATCAGAGCAAGGATCCACTTAGTCCAGCATTTTCTTTTTCATAGTACGAAGCTGCTCTTATGAAAAACAGCTAAAAAGAACTGGATGAAAAATGTAACCAGCCTACATGATCTGTTTAGAAGCAGGGCATACAGAAAATGCTTTCCCTCTGTTGTTCGTGCCCTTTGTGTTGAAAAAGAGCTGAACACAGAGTTTCCAGTCCTTGAGCAAACTGCCCTTTCACATTTTCCCTGCGTGGCAGTGATTTCAATCTCTACTCCCTAGTCTTTTAGAAAGTGGATTATGGCTACTAATCTCAATATCTAGAGCACAATGCAGATATATTAGGATGTTGGGTGGAACAAGCAATAGGTTATTACAGGAAGTTGAAGCAAGTCTTCCCCCAGTAGGGAAACAAAATGCCAAAAAGCTACTGTGCTTCAAAAAAAAAAAAAGATAATTTTTTTTGGTCTCTTAAAGACACACTAAAAAGAAAATGATGCAATTCTTTTCTCTTCTGTCATCTCAAAAAAAGGATAGCTTCAGAACTGATTCCAAAGCGACACAAAGGTCCTTAAAGAACTGTACTTAATTCTAAAGTAAAAAAACTTAACTGTGTATGGCATCACACATGTATTCTTTTTAAATAATCTTAGAGCATCTGGTATATGGATAGGTTTTTGCTTCAAATACGCTGTTTCAAAACTTGCATGCCTTAAATTTCATTAAGTATTCTCCTGGGAGAATACTGTATTATTGATCCTTCAGTTCAAGCTTCATCTATACATCTCATCTCGGCTGGGTGAGTTGAACTTTTGTTTTCGTAAGGTTCAACTAAATATCCTTATATATGTTAAGTCAAAAGTCAAGATCATCTTGTTAGCCTCTTAGTCTTTAGCCTTTAAAAATAAACTGAGGGGGGAAATTGAGGCCTGTCCATGGCTTTATTTCCTGTAATAAAGAATATTGTTGTCAGTTACATATTCTCCAATATTATAAAATCATGCTTCCTATAAATATTTTCCTCTGATGCACATTGTTGAATGAATATATTATTTTGAGCATTTTGTCTGTCTTCAGAAATAATTATCTGGATGTAGTTGTTGTGGAAGGGTACATGGCAGATTCAGTATCTGTATAGATCTGGGTATGTTGCTGTATATTCATATTTTCTTGTGTAACTATATTGTGAATAAGCTGGTTATTTTAAAAATAATACTCCCACAATACAGTCCATTGCCCTCACATAAAGTAGCAAAATGGCATGTGTAAATTTCTGCTTTATCCAATTGAATCACTATGCTTGTAACTTATGGCATTCTCTCATGCTAAAATATACATTCTACTTCTGCTGCATTACATATTGATCTAATATTGTAAGTATACAGAATGCCTGTATTATTAAATGTACGAGCACTGAGCAGCAATTGCTTATCAAGGAAACAACAAAAACAACCTGGAAAATAAAAGCAGCTCATGTGCAAGAAGCACTAAAGTGCCAAGGTTTTGCTTTTGTATTTCAGGAGCTCTCACACTCTCCCAGGTATATTGCTAATTTGCCTTTATTGAGGAGGACTGTGAAATCGGTCATAAGTTATTAAGTGTTTAGCTCCACAAGGCTGAGAAGTGCTATCAGCAACTTCAATACATGTGAATAGTGGGCTCCAAGCAATGGCAAGATTAAAACTGCATTATAAATATAACTTTAAAAATGAAGATTTCTGGCTATGGAAGGTTATTTAATTAACAGATATCACTGAGCCATATTATTTTCATTTAATTCACAATAGTATATTCTCAAAAACTTTACCACCAAATGTGGGAAAAATGGAAATAATGATTTGACCAGGATTTGAAATATGTGTTAACAATTCCACTGCTAGCAGTGAAATTTGGGCATTTTAAAAGCTGTCTAAATTTTTCTCTATAACTACCTGATTCCCTGATATTGTCCCTTCAACAGTGGTTTGATTTTGTTAAAATTCCTAAGGACGTATAAAGGGTCACTTTAAGGTGTACTTAGTTATTTTTGCTTGTCTTTAACTCACAACCAATTAAGAGCCCTCAGTTGGACCAGTGTATTTCAAAAACGGTATGATTTGATTTGAATGAAGTTTAAGCATATTGTATTATTTTGCAAACTCAGTGTACTCTGATATAAATCTTAAACTGTTTACTAATTAACTCTAGGTTTTTCAGCCTGCATCATCTATGATCTAATTTACATTATTAGAACCTTATTTTATACAAAATAGTTAATTTGAATACTAAGATTTAATTATGTTTATTTCATACACATATTCAAGCTTTTTAACTCCAATGAGTTCAAAGTATTTCAGTGGCAATGCAGTCATATACAGTATACTAAGGGTGGAAGTCATTCGATTCTTATCTAGTCAAAATAACAGAATCCATGCAGAAACCGTCAAAACTATGCGTAGAGAAATTACATAATTGGCACAATCTTTAACAACCACATTCCACACTACAACATTTTATTGCATGTCTGATTATAAAAACAGCATATTTAGCACTTTTAACTTCAGCAGTATCTGAAGTGTGCAACTGGGAATGCATTTATGTATTTATTTTGTGGGGGGGGGGGGAGGGATTGGGTTTTGATTCCACAAATCATACAAGAAAATAGGCATAAGCAAATGAAAGCAATAAACATGGTTATAGAAATAAAATGCAGTGTTTAAAAAATATACTATTTCTCAATAAGATTATTTTTACAGTTAAATATGTCCCAAAGCAGTTCATGAAAAGTCAGTATAATAATGAATTATTCTTCAATGGGTAATGCACAACTCTGATCAGAAATGGCTGGGTATGATCTAAATCTAGGGCCAATCGCTGCGTTCTTTGGTGTACAAAAACAAACAAACCCTGGTCTGATTCTGAAATGAGTGGTTTGTGTGTTTTCCTGTCTTCCCTTATTTGGTCTTGCTTATATTTGAACAGGTCTACTCCATTATGCCCAAAGTAACTGATTAGCTCCAAGTGCACCTACTCGGACATTTGATTTGATGATTAGATTTCTCCTGCTCATACTGGTTAGAAATGTGTCAATAGTGAGGCCTTCCAGATGGGACCTGCAACAATGCAAGCGAGCATCGAACCACCACAGACATTTGATGCTTGTAATAATAAAAAGACTATACAATTAGATTAGCCGAGGCTAATTTGGAATGGGTATATTCCCTGTGCACCCTGGGACCTCCTGGGCAGATAAAGGCTTGAGATTTAGTACTCTTAGGATGGAGAACTACAATTTCCAGTAAAAGGAGAAAAGCAGCATTCTGGGAGGTCACGGGGGCAGCACAGTGACCTCCAATGATTTACAGGCCTTTAGCTTAATGAAATTGTTTCAGTGACATGACGGTAAAAGCTCATAATGGATTGGATGTCCTAATGTAATGAAATTATTCCCTTCTGCCTTAGAGGGGGGGAAAAGCACAATTAATATTTACTGAGACCTGACAGGCTTCAGTGTGCTGTAGTATGCAGCTCTTTTAGAGAGTCAGTGAGAAGAGACAGAGCAGCGTGGCAGGCTACCAGCAAGCTTTCGCCCGGTGACAAGCAAAGACTGCAGAGGGGTGGAGGGACACCTTGGTGACAGGGAAGCTGAGGACATGGTGCTCCAAGGCAGCGTGGCTACCAGGCAAGCCTTCATCCTTTCCTTTCCTTCCTGCAGGCAACTGGACAACAATCAGATCAGCTGCATTGAAGATGGAGCTTTCCGAGCCCTCCGTGACTTGGAGATTCTGTGAGTTGACTTTCTCCTTGTCTCTGGGGGTGCGAACGTGTGTGCGCGTGCATGCACACGCACAACCATGCATGTTTGTTTGTGCATGCATTGCAATGCTTTTATTTTTGTGGTTTTTTTTTTCCTCTGGGTCACCCTCATCATTCCTCCTGACCCCCCCTTTTGCCTTCTGGCTAAAGTGCACAGCCAGCAAACATAAATTTGTCACCCACTGGTTTAAGGGTATTGTTAATTAAACCATAAAAGAAGATTTGGCTTCTTATGGTCCTAAAGAGCAGAGATGAAAAGCTATGCTGCTTTTTATGTTGAACAGATGGGATGTAATGATTCTGTAGGACCTGATGTTTTGTATACTAAAACCTAAAACCTTAGCAAAGGATGGCTAACAGGTTTGACTGGCACAATATTGGAGGCAGTTTACAGTTGACTTAGGAGAGAGCATAATTGCCCAACATAGTGAAAGGCATGAAAGTGCAGCACAATAGCTAGGAGAACATCCTATTGTGAAGACACCATATTACCAACTTCATACCTCTGTCTACACATCTGTAGTTTAAGTTAGAGGCTTGGTATTCTCAAATAATTTATTTGCAGTAGGTCAAATTGTCACAAACCTAAGTTATAAATTAAGGCTATTTTGTGAAAGGCTTGTTCAGCATTTTAATTCAGAAAATCTTTTTATAAAAGGAATAATGCATTGAAAAAAAAAACAAGTGCTTTCTATAGATGGGCTATTTGAGCAAATATTGTTTGCGCTTGATGCTAATATGTTCTTAATTATTTTTAATGAATCAAAAGTGTTTGATGATGAAAGGTACTACAAATAATTGGCATAAATTAGAGGTTTTAAGATGTCAGGGACAAATTTTCCTTTTTATGATATGTTGAATTAGGATCTCAAACAGTTATATTGAATATACAAAACTTTATTATGCATGCCAACAAATGTTCTCAAAACTTTTTTGCTTTTTAAAACATATGCTGTTTCAAGTAGAGCAAGGAGTAAATGCAATTAGACCATATCAGGTAAGAGACATGATGGACATTGTAGTTACCTAAAGGTGGTGATGTTAGATGTGTGTAATATTATCTTAATGCTGGGAACAATTGAGGACAAAAGAAGAAAGGGATGACAGAGAATGAGGTAGCTGGATGAAGACACTAAAGCAGTCAGTGTGAGCTTAAATCGACTCTGGGGGATAGTAGAGGACAGGAAGGCCTGGAGGAACATTGTCCATGGGGTCACAATGGGTCGGACACAACTTCGCGACTAACAATATTAGCTTGTAAACTGTATTTTTATTGGTCACATTTAAACTGGTACCCTATTAACATCTGAAAGTGTTTATGATGAATTGATTCTACTTTCCTTTATATGAAAATCATGTCCATTTCCTTTCTTCTGTCATTGAATCTGATAGAAGAAAGGAGTAAGTGGGAATTAGTTTTGGAAACAATAACATGTTGCTATTTACTGTAAGAAAAAGTCAAGAATTTTTTTATTTGAGCTCAACTGTTGGTGGCAACATAGATATAACCATGCAGTTAAATGGCAGTAATATGGAAGTGCTTTGCTTTGGTTCCTTCTGGTACCTTGACGGTCTCCCTTTGAGTGGAAAACTAGGCCTGACCTTACTAAGCTTCTGAGACGAGACAAGGCCAGATAAGTGCTGCCACCTGCTGAAAACCTGAGTTTGAATTAGGGATGTGTTGTTTTATTTATTTAATTGGTGGAGGGACAGCAACAATCCTTTGTGCTATCCTTTGGTATTTAATATTGGTAGAGTAGCCAGTTTTTATGAAATATTAGTATTTGTATATAGTTAAAAAATTAACCTCTTGTTGAAAAATCTATCCAGTTCTCCTGCTTTATTTTTATTTATTTATTTTGGCTATTTAATTGGGAATACTTTTCTTTTTCATTGCAAGAAATTTAGTATAAAATGTATGTTATCACTGACAAAATTCTGAATTCTCTTGATATCTTTGCTTTAAATCAGTTCAGTGTTTGAAAACGTGCTAAACATATATTTTTTTGATTTCTGAAGCACAGACAATCCTTTGGAAATATGTATATGTATAAATATGCTGTGTGAATGTCTGTGTATGTAAAACGTTTATATAGCCAGCCATCTTATATCGAACTTTGGAAATTTCCAATCAACAATTAAAATAATCTTAATAAAAAAGAGCATAAATAAAATGGATATCATTAAATAAACATCGGTTTTAATAAAATAAGGTTTGCATGTTGCATTGATTTAAATTACAGAATTTGATAAAGAGAAGTTTTAAAATGCTCACAAAATGTCACTCATTAATCTTAAAAAGGCAAAAAGAGAAAACAAATGAAAATCTGAAGATGGTCACAAAAAACTTCACCGCATATATGTATAGACATTTTGCCGCCTAATTTCTGCTTAAATAATGACTGTCTCAATGACTTGCCCTTAAAGTATCTGGGAAAATACATGAAGTTTTACTTACTAAATGTTTTTTTCATTCATGTGATAATGTCCATCGATAACAGTGATCAGAAAATTATGGAAGACGATTGTTAAGCTCTATGAATAATTAACATAACAACTTTGTGAAAGATAGATCACCTTCCTCTAATTTGAGTTATAAGACTTCCCTTTTATTAAATATACACTCATAATACCAATGGTACACTTTTTTCCCAATATTTAGGATTTATGGCAAAAAAGTAATTTCACAGCCTGCATCATTCATTTATATTTGACAAACATCCATTTTATTATTAATATAGAATCTATATATGGATTTCCAATTTTTTTCAGGGAGCTTGTTTGTTATTTGCCATTATCAAGCACTGGAGTAAAATTAAGTAGTTCTTCGAGCAATGTTTCTAACTTATATTATTCATTAACCTTCTTCTCATAAATTATTTGGATACAGATTTGTTGTCTTTACTTCATACATTATATAATTCTGGTTTATACTGTTACTGTTGTGTCTTCCTGCAGGAAACAGAAAGTATATAGGAAATAAAACTCAATAACATTCCAAGGAATGTAACTGGACTAAAATCAAGATGTAACCAATATTATCAAAATTATTTTATACAAACTATTTGGGGTGGGGTGGGGGTTTGTGAAGTAGTAGAACATAGAGATGCCAGTAATCAATAGGCCCCAAGGTAGGTAAAGAGTTTCAAACCTTACAAATTTTAAATTTAATTTTTTAATTTAAAAATGTGAAGTTAAACAAAATAATTTTAATTTATTCAACACACCAGTGAATAATATTCTTTTCAGTAACAACCCCTTCTGCTTTATTATACTACTATGGTGAGAGTCTGATACTGTCTAGAACATCGTGTTTTATCCAGAATACGTAAGGCAGGAAAGTAGTCATGGGTGGAGAAATTTCTCCTATAACACAGTCAGAATCTTGCTATTTGTGTTTGTCGATGTCTTTGTACACTAAAGCTCATGCATCTTGGGGTATTCCTTTTAGTTATTAAATCTCCTTGAATTCTCACTGTTGGGAGTCCAGTTGAAATCTGGAATACGTGTACAATTAGCTCAGCATTTATCAGTTAGCGATACTTACCTAATGGGTGGCATTTCATGGACTGTATTCATTGAAAAAAAACACATTTGAAATAAATATGGAGAATTGGCACGTTTATGGCATTTTAGCCTTTCAGTCCCAGATAATACCTTAATAAGATTTCCCTTGATCCTTTCCTAGGAAATTAAATTTAAATGTGATTATCATATGTTAAAAGCCATATTTAGGGGAAAATGTGATTACATCCTTTCTTTGAATTGGGCTGTATTTTAGCTAGCAATTTATAAAAGCCTTGTATTTTTTACATTTTGTTACCATTTGAAAATCCATAGGGACATATGCATTGTTCTGTTCCTATGAATAGCTTATTTTATACATTAGGTCCTGCACATGAAATTTAGTTGATAGTCATGAAGTATCCCCTACTCTAAAATTAAAATTAAGAAAGGGGAAATGACTTGGTGTTACAGATGGTAATCTGCTTGTTCCTCTTTAAGAAGTACCACTTCTCATTTTGTGACCTTTGACTCTCCTTTGTAGAAATAGTACTGGCACAGCAACCATTCAGATTACTTTTACACCTGTAAGTTGAATTGTGAGGCATAATATACGTTACCACTATTTGTTAATTAAAATTGTTTTCTTCATGACCAAGAATAGGACTTTAAATTATTTATACTTAACAACCTGTTGTTTCATGAGTTATGTATCTATTTGTATCTAATTAGATGTGGTGTTTCAAATCATGACATAATTCTAAATAAATGAGGTGTCATTGCTTAATGAATAACAGTGAATGGCAAAAGGATATGATTTGTTATTCTATTTTGCCAACAAGTATCATCAGTTTAGGCAATTAGAATTAAATGTGGATTGTGTGAGTTGCATTCATAACTGCCACTATGAAAGCAGAATATTTAATGAAGAACTTATTCTCTGTTTATATAAGGCTTTAGAGCCTGTCTTGAATTGATATTGGATACAGCCGGGTTATATTTAAAAATTCTCTGTTTAGCTATAATTCATATTTAGCACATATATAATAAGGAATATGTTTTGAAACACGAATGCATAATTGCCATTATTTTATGTAGAATTAATTCATTTTATTAAGTATTTGGTGTATTGAATTTTCATATGGTTGAAGTAGAAATAAATTACATGGCTGTAGTCATTTCATTTAAAATCGGGACGCATAAAGAAAAATTAGATTTCCTAATTCCCAGTCTGGTTTTTTTCCCCACTTGGAAGCAGATCAGAAGTCACACCTACTTTTGGAAAATTGTTTTGAAGACAAGTTCCAAGAGATTTGTGTGAAGATGGCTAGTTCCTTTAAAAAAAAAACTTCACTAATTATCTGGATATGTTCCAGGAGAAAGCAGCATCAACATACCCACTAATTTTCCTTATCAGTCCCTGTACTATTGTAGATCATTGTAGCAAAGGAGTAATGTGCTGGAAAAACATCCAGCTAGCAACTTCAATTTCCTTTTTTGGAATCAGATTAGACATATTAGAAACCACAATAATGTTGGAAGATCAGTTTAGAAGAAAAAGCTTCTCTAAATATACATAAAAACCTGATGTAAAAGGGCCCATACACTTATAAATATCCAAGATTTATGTTTTATTTAGTAAGATCCTATTTTGTCCACCAGAATTTCCTTACAGAAATTATTTCCTGACTATTGCACATGCTAAAAATATAGCAGAAAAAAAACACCAGCTGCAAGATACTATCAAGGTGATAGATTTTATATTGGCTACTAGCAGTGAAAAAAAGATGATGGCCTGGCTTAATTTAGACTTAATTAATGTATCTGAAAAATCCCCCACAGCCCTAATAGTAGTTGCTCTTCACACACAGACCCCAACAAAAGAGCATTCAATAACTTTCTTATTAGGTGGATCTTGATGTTATTTGAATGATTTAATATCCACTGTCCAAAATTGTTTATCATAATTTCAAAATTATACTGATGAGCCTTTTGCTAAAACTTTGGCACCAGTGTACACATTATGTACTTATTCAGCAAACAATGAGAATTTAGATTCCTTAGCATAGATAGATAGACAGAAAGACAGACAGATAAATAGACAAAATACACTATTCATAAAACCCTATAAGTGGAATGGGTTATTAGGCATTGCTATCCAACACTTTCTTAGTCTTCTGACGTACATGTAACTGAAGAAATGAATTCATTTTCAGGGTAATTGTTTCACACCCAAACTCAGTTTACTATTAAGATACTCTCTCTAGCATTTAAATGGAATCAGCTTTCCTGTAATTTTTATTTATTATTCAATATCCCATACTGTAGAAAGACAGAAATGAGATCTTTACTCCTTTTATATTGCATTATTTCGGGTATCTGAAACATTTTGTTATATTTTATCAAAGCATCTCTCCTGATAAGGTCATCTTTTTCTCTCTCTTTTTAAAATTCTAATCTAAGACTTTTAAAAAGACATTGAAGAAGATAGGTAAATGTGTCAAATTCCATTTTCCATGGGACAAATAATAGTATTCTACTTTTTTGTTGCTTGAAAATTGTTTGAATGTACTTTAAAGTGGCTCAAATTGTTAGGAATTATCGCTAGTTTTTGAAGTTTCTATCTGTAGAATGTTTTCCTCTAGTTCCTTCAATTGTCATTGTAAAATTGTAAATTGTGGCAATCAAATGCCCTCAAGGCAAAGTATAGCAGTTTTATTGATGGTGATCACAATGTCAACATGTAGTGTTTTTAGATATGACCATTCCAATAAACATTAATCATTCATTTAAAAAAATATAGATTATTTTTAAGCATCAACATGAGCAAAGGCCAGTGCATTTTGATGCATGAATAAAATTTAAATATTTGAAATTTTAAACTACAATAGTACATTAAGTAATTGAATTTATTGACCCTTCGTGAGGCAGTCTGTTTCTCCTGAACTAATGGTTGGACCCTTAATCAGCAGCCACATGTGCTTCTGTTTTCAAAATGCCATGTGGTCTTTTAAAAATTCATTTTTCAATGTGTTAAGAAATATAGTGGATATAGTGAATTTTTTGTGTTATTGGGAACTAAAAACATTGTCAGATAAAGTGCCATCAGTATAATGGCAATTATTTTTATCCTTATATTTTGTAAAATTTGCAGCACAGTGTAGTTTGCATGAAATATTATGGGCTGATCTTTAGGCTTCTGAGGAACAGTACACTGCAGTATGAGACATCTATGATGGGGTGTCTAAATTGCTTGATGAAAATCTTTTTTTCTTATTTTATCAAAAATGTAGACCTTCCCCATGAAGTTTTCCTTCTTTATTAGTAATTAAATGACCCAAAATTCAATGAAAATGGAAAAGGCCACCACTAGTAGTAGCAGTAGTAGTAGTAGTAGTAGTAGTAGTAGTAGTAGTAATACATCTAGAGAGTGTGAACATGTTTCAAAAAATAGCCACTGATTTCTCTGATCATATTCATACTCATTAATTAATTTATGTCATAGAATCCTACCTTCTGTAGGTTGCTTATTGCTTATTTTAGAATTTGCCCTGCAGTTTTTCTTATAAGTATTTAACACAGTATTACTTTGCTCACACTTAAAAACCTGGATCATTTGTTTGCCTTCAAAAAGTAATTGGGATATTAATAAACATATATAATATATAGCTTCAGTGTTTAAGCAAGTAGAAACAAGGCTACAGTGGAAGATCTTTCATAGAGAAGATTATCCTGCCATGTCTTAGAATTCCCAACTGGAAGTATTCCTACCTTCTAGTCTCTTAGAATGTGCATGGCATTATTCACCAGGTCTGCTTTTCACCATTTTTGGTAAAGTACTTGCATTAATCAGTTACATATTTGCATTTGGCCATGCGGTAGTGCATGAACTGCCGCAATGCGGTCCTTATGACACCATCTTTGAAGACCACTCAGCTTCTGCCAAACCAAAATGAGTTTGCCAGCCTGCTGGGCGGGGTTAGAGGAGGGGACCTTATTTTATCTCTTCACCAACTGCGGAAACTGCTTATTTACGTCTTGGTGTAATTCAGGTGGGTTGGTGTTATCTTAAGATCCATCTCTTACCACCTCTCCTGCATTGGCATTGCACTCAGGTGAGGGACATCAGTTTTAGATTTGAGTTTATGGAACAGACTTCCCTTAGGGATGTTATATCCATTAAAAATGTGTATTCTAAAGCCAAACCAGCTATGTGTATCAAATACATGACAAATCATATTTAGCTTATTTTCATATTTTTGGAGTATTAGTAGAGAGGGAGTAATATTGTTAGATTAACTCTAATTCATTTATGCTTTTCTCTACATCTTTTTTGGGGAACATAACAAAATGGAACACAGTAAGTATTCAACATTTATATTTCCTTTTTTTTTAGTTTTGTGATATATTATTTAGTGGTTAAGAATGTAGACTAACTATTGCAGATAAAGATCTGGAAAAGTTTTTCTTCTACTAGGGTTGAAAACTTAAGGCAAAGTTAATTTAAAAACTATATTTTTGGAAAAGAACTGAACTACATTTTGATTTTAACATTGTTTTTTATATATTAGTAGATTTGATAATCTATTATGAAAATATTGTTCTTTAGAGGGTCAAAGCCAACGTAACCTACTGTGAGTAGAGTTGACTCTGTGAGATCCATGTTCAGATGCCATGTTGAGTTCAATTAATTTGATTGGTTCAGTTTTTGCAAGAAGTTCTATAACATTTTGTTCTGGAGGTATAGAACAATCTTTTAGATATGCTGGATATATGGTGATGGGGATTAATATAATTTTCCATCTTAAATGATCTGCAGAATTATCTCAAATGTTTAGAATATACTGTAGATAGGTTTGAGCTAACTTCTTCAATATTTGGTATTCCCACCATTAGTTAGCAATTTGTGAAGCAATTTGTCCAGATACTCATGGCAGTTTGATTTCTGAAAATATTTTAATGCAAACATTGTTATCCTAAAATCATTGGCTTTTTAATAGAGACTCACTAGTTACATCTCACTAGCTACATCTACATTTTTATCTTCTTAGTCTGAATCTAAAAGCATCTTCAAATAGGAGTTATATTCATTCTTCCTTCCATGTTAACTCTCTTCTTTCCATGGATTTGGAGAAGTAACCTTTATTTCTAAAATATTTGGTGATAGAGCCAACAAGATCATTTTCTTTCTTCCTTTGAGAAAGTAAATGAGAGCTAGATATCTCCTGGCATCTTGCAGCAATTCTTTGGAGTGGAATTCTTCTTTTCATAGTTGTAATAATCAAAAGGAAGGATTGAAAAGTAATTTCACATTATATTAAATAGCTACTACATATGCTTTAGATCTACTACATATGCTTTAGATCTTCATTCTCTGCCATTCAAGACCCCTAGTGGTCATGTTTAGATTATAAAGACAACATTAGGAGTATGTTATATGCCGCAATGCGACACTTGATTAAGATAGGAGGTGGAACAATGCTAGCTTTGGAAGAGGATAAATATCTTCACTGCTGTGGTCAGAAGAGCTCTGAACAGGTCTTCAAACCATTTTTGGTTTCTTTTGCCAAAAATGAATCAACTTGTTTCTGCAACTTTCTGTCAGCAGGGGTACAAAATTAGAGTACTGATGTAGTAGAGCTAGTATGCTTAAAAGATCTGTTTATGAGTGTTTTGATCTTTCTACAAATATAAGCAGTCCGCATAGAAGCTAATATATTTTGCATAGCTTAATCATTTCAATTTCCTATCCAATAACTTTATTTTATTTTATTAAATTTTTACCCTGCTGAATGAATCCCAGCAACTCTGGGCAGTATCTGTGCATTGCCCTCAATTCTTATTACTTTAAGAAAAGTCAAAGGTAAGTATACTTTCTACAGCAGGAGATTGATTGTTTCCTCTTCTATGAATTACTTTTTCTGAATTTAAAATAATTTAAATTCTGTAGTCTCAATTAGGCTTTCCTGATATTCAATTCCAATCCCTGACTGTCAGATTGCATTTGAAAAATATCTAGTGGATCTAAGATTGTTCTTCTTATATCGGTGTGGGCTTAAGATGCAAAAAAGTTGCATGGAAGAAATAAAGAATGTGTTCTTAATTTAAATTAATTTGATACCATTGATACAAATACACGCTCTTCAAGTAATGAGAATAGATACATTCTAGGTTTTAATTCTGTGCTACTTAAATGGACTCATAAGATGGAGTATAACCTTATTTGTACAGGATTTTACAATTAGTAAAATTGTATGTATGTTCCACTCAAGGGATGCGGTTAAATATTGGTAGACAGAATTTCACATAGTTATATGATTGAAAAGATTGTAACTTCAAAGACTTCTATTTTCAAGATGTTTCAAGATTCTCAATCTATTTGTATTTATTAAAAGAAAAGCTAATAAAATGTCTACATGCCTCGTTCTCCCCTTTACTGCATTTTTACACACACACAAATTAAGATTGAGATTGCATAGGAAAATTTAGCTTGGATGTTCTTAATGGAATTTCCATTGTACTCGAAGGATCAAAGAACTGACATCATCAACAAGCAATTGCTATTTTGGTTTACGGTAAGAAAATGTCAGCTTTGAAAATGTTCGTCTAAAAGAAGCAGGTCCCTCTTGTGTATTTTTGTACTTTTCTCAAAAATCTGGTAGAGGAAGATAATTGTGTGTTCAGTTTTGTTATGAGGATATCAAACTAACATCCAAAATATGTGTTCAATCAAATATAAGTTTGTACTTTATTGTTTAAAAAAGAAATAACACTTGAGTTGCTATGTTGTCTATCTTTCAGTGCCAAGATATGATAAAAATTGAATTCTCCCAAATTATTAGATATATCAAAGGAAAGCCTCTATGTCAACAAAGAAGAGCAATAAATGCTGTTATATATAAAAAGAAAATGTGTCAGACATTGATACTGAAATATTTGTGGGAAAAATATTGCTGTGCTTGAACCATTTTCATTGAATAAATTGTATGTGAGAAATGCATGTTGTTTGTAAGGATGCAACCAATAGTAAAGGTTTAGTACCATGATTGCTATTTGAATGAAATATATCTTTTAAAAATGATTTTGCCATGAACTCAAAAGAATGTGTATCATTAAATCTATACATTTAAGACCCAAGTGAAGAAACTTGGACTTTGCTGTTGTAATGTGTACTAGTTCAGTATAGAATATCATTTAGTCATTTGGATCTTAATGAAAACTATCAAAAATATTGAAATTGTTTATTTTTCTATAAAATAAGCTTACCATATTAACAAATCTTTTTTCATCTTTTTCTTCCCCTTTCTCTTATAATTCTAAAAGGCAAATGATTTTTTTAAAATCATTGTTGTTATTATGGCAACAGTTTTACAGACAAAAATGTTGCAACTTTGAGAAAGATAAACATTGTTAAACTGCAATAAAAGTAAGATGATATTTTTATGTTGGGTTTAAGTTACACTTAGATTCATTTTAATACTAATATTATTTAAGATGAGCGCTAATAGTCTGTCATCTTGCTATAAAATGTTGAGATAAGAATCCTGCTATTGCTACTTTACTACTAAATTAAAATGTCAAATTAATTAAAATTCAGCTATAAGTCATTAACTAAACAGTTTGGGATATAATTTTGTATCTGTTCCTTTGGAAATTATGAAATAATAACTAGCAAAAATAAGGTAATTCCTTTTTTCACTTAGTTCCTGTTTCTGTAGTCCGTTCGTTCCTAAATTTTATGTCATGCTTTGGATATTCCCACCTGAAATTCCCAGCTTTGTCTTTGCTCATGTTTAGGTCTATTCTTACATCTTGCTCTCCTGACTTTTTTTGTTTTTTTCAATGTTACTATCTTGGTTGAAGAATACAAAAATTTGCTACTGTTTCTAATATCAAATTCCACAAACTACAATGACAACCTTGTTTTGCTAATATGTGAAATAATGGAATAAAACACTTTGTTTCTTTAAAAAAGCTTATACATAGTTTCATTCATTGTGTGTGCATAACATCAAGTACATAAATTGACAAAAATAATATTAATAAAAAGTTTTAAAATCATAATTTGTACTGAGAGAAGAACATTCTCTCCCCCTCACCCCCCGAAAAACAATTATCTGAATCATCATGGGAACAGGTTGCTTTCTATTCACTGATACAGTTTAAGAAGATATTGTAAAGAAAGAAATGAAAAATATGTGTGATTACAGACATCAATGTTACAAAAGCTGGATATCTTTGAACATTAGCCTGGTCAAATACACTGTTTCTGTAAATTCTGAAAAGAACTTTGTTCTTCATTTCTTTCCTTCCATATCTGTTGTCATTCCTCTCCCCCTTTCCTTATCTAATTTTTTATTCACTTTCTTCCCCATTTTGTTTCCTCTCTTTTCCTCTTAGTTATCTCAATCACCATCATATATTTTTCTTCAGGTTGTTTTTTTCTCTTGCTTTTCTTGGAAGGAGGATGGGAGTAGGATCATGTATTCCATGGTTTTTGTGATTGTGTGAAAAAAGGCAACGTTAATAAGTTAAGTTAATAAGTTAATGCAAATAGTTAAGGTGCTGAAATAGGTATGAGGGAAATATATTTTTATTTATTAAATTTATATGAGATCCTAGTTCTAGATCTCCCATTGACACAGAAGCCACCTTGGTCATTCTCTTTTAGGTCTAAACTGGGACATTGAAAAATAGCTATCTACCAACTCATGCTGGATCAACAGGACCATTCAGTGAGAAGTCCTTTGTTCATTAATTCAGTCTCCTAATAATAACTCTCATACTTTTTCTCTTTCTGTCAATCTTTTCCTTGGAATGTATTTCTGGAATACCCAAAGGTGCTTTTTTCTTTGTTTTTCTTTTTCTCTGAAAAGACCTGAAGAAGCTTCTTGGATGAGAAGTGAAACATTTTCAAAGAAAAAATACAATAGCAAGAATAGAATAGCAGAGTTAGAAGGGACCTTGGAGGTCTTCTAGTCCAATCCCCTGCTTAGGCAGGAAACCCTATACGATTTCAGACAAATGGTTATCCAATCTCTTCTTTAAAACTTCCAATGTTGAAGCATTTACAACTTCTGGAGGCAAGTGAAGAAAGTCCAGTTACCTTTTTAAAGAAGCAGCTTTGTGACAACCGTGATCTGGATGATTGAGAATCTCCATAGACTATTTCTGGAAGGTATATATGTGCATGTACATGTACAAATACTTACAATCTACTAGAGGGACAAGAACATCAGCTGGAATTGTTTTCAACACAAGTTGATAAAAAAAAGTTGGACATTACATGGATGTTCTCATTGTTTATACCTGTTGTTTACTTTTCTGGGTGGGAACTAAATTCAGGATCAATTTTTCAGGTAAATATGACAATATTGAGATAAAAGTAATATGTGAGTTTGGTGTGACTTCATAAGCATGGCTTTGAAGTTTTTATAATAACTATACAGAAGCAGTCTGTATTCCAAATGTATTTAAAAAGGAGGATTCATTCCAATATTTTATAGTTATCAGATCAAAACCAGGTGTTTCATTCACTGAGGACAATTTATTTTAAAAATTCATCATTAATAGGAATGAATGATAAAATATATTTTAGAACTTTGAAATAATTTAGCAAGGGTATTCTCAAAATCTCAAAGAATTCTATAGATACTCATGTGTGACTCCAAGTTCTATGTGTGATATATTTAGGAAATAAAGTCTTAAACTAGATAAAGCAGTGAAATCATCAGTCTCCTATCATATTAAGGAATTAAATTCTAATATAATCAAGTTACATTGATTGTGGATTTATTTAGCCTATAAGATAGTGATTTCTGGTAGTGGAGCTGGTTTTAAAACGTTTTCTACTTTATATTATAAAAACTGGGTGAATTGTCAAATAAAAGTGTTCAGGTATCTTTAATATCAAGAGCAGAGAAAAATTTGGTTCCTTCTTTGGTCACAGTCAGTGGTAAGAGACTGCAGAGAAATTTTTAAAATGTTAAATCTATAGACACACAAATAATATGGTCGTATTAAAGTAATTAACTTAAACTGCCTAAGCTTGAACATATGATAAGTGTGATATTTTGTTGTTCTAAGCAAAACGCAAAGCTTGTATCAACACAAAGCATATTTGAACCAATTATTTAGCTTTTAACAAATGGTACAGAAATGTTCCCTTTCACCTAACTTAAACAAATACAATCCATCACATTTTTTCCTCAAAGAAGATGAGTAGTTACATTAAACTTATTTCTAAATATGACAGGTAATAAGTGAGTGTACACACCCTCTCATATTTACAAATAATTTATTAGAAAGTAAATAAGGATGCATAGGCTATGTGTTATTTCTGTTCTACCTAGCACTTGTGTTTCAGTATTCCTTTACACATTAAAATGTTGCTGATGGTTGTAGTACAGCCAAATGCCATATAGAGTCCTAGTGCTTATTATCCAGGGGCTTGAATGGATAACAGCTCTTTGGTAATTATGCTAGATGCTCATTAGTGCTGAACAAGCACTAATCAAAAATTTAATCTACCATATCATTTGTCAATTTGATTAGTTGTTTGGGGCAATCAGCTTCAGAAATAAAATGCAACAGAAAATTCGATTCTGTTATATTCATGAAACAAGTCTTTCTTTAACTCTTACCCAACTCCTTGGAGAGGAAGGAGTTATCAAATATTTTTGTGTTCAAAACTGGTATACAAAAAGTAAATTGTACATATTTTATTGGTGCATAGACATCTCCTTTGAGTAAAAGCTTTGAATGTATCATTCCTTCAAGAGGAAATAATCTACTTGCATTATAAATTATGGCTTGGGATGCATGTGTAATCATTATTAACAGATCTTTGTCTGATACCACAAAGTAATTGTAAACTTGTTTCAACACAATATGAGTCTTGTATTATTATTGTCAACTCTCACATAGTTCAATACAGGCAATGAAAATAATCTTATCTCAATTCCTTTGATATCACTGCTGAAAAATGTAATTCTTGATCATGACACAGAATAATTCTCAAAGACTTTAATATGTCATAACATGTTTAAAATTAGAAAGCTGTAACGCTCAACTATATTACCCCTGGATGCTTAGACTTGTTTGTGTTGTTTTATCCATCTAAGTGCAATGGAACTGTTATGTTCCTTTTAATTATATTTAGTGGAGCAATTTTGACAGTTTATTCACTCTCTGGGAAGCAGTCCTGATGTTTTCACTGGCAACTATGCATAAATATACTTGTCTTTCAATCTTTCACTATTAGTCATTTGCTCACCAAGATGTGATATTTTAATACTTTTGGCAAAATTGAGAGAAGTAGAGGAAATCATGCTTGGCATGGCTAGGAAGAAATAGAAGAATGGAATGATAATTCATCAGGGAAATGGGAGTGATTATGAAGATTATTGAAATGGTCTTAGAGGAATTATGGGTTGAAGATGAAGGATGATTTTTTTCAAAAAAAAATAATATTTGAAAAACTTATATAGCTTTCACATTGCAATCCTGGGTGACTCATAACCATCAATAAAGAGAAGAATAACAGTACAAAATAACCTCTTCTACAAGGTGCCAGATCAATCAACCTCTTAACCTTGTGAGTCAACCACTATCCTAGCCCAATGCTTGAAGTAAGAATCAGATCTTCACCATTATCCTTGACTCTCAAATAGAAGGTATTCTAAAAGGCTAGTGCATCTAGAAAGAAGACATGCCTCCAAGGTCCCAACAGATGACAGCATTTAAGAAAAGGGATTTGGAATATAGCTCCTGTCTATTTAAGTGAGACAGGCAAATATCCTTGGTGGTATGTTGCAGCTCAGGTAACAGTAATATAATTCAGGCAAATGGTGAGACATACAGAATTGTGTGCATGCCTCCATTCTAAACCTGTTTGGGATTCTGAAAAGTTTTCAAGAGCAGTTCCAGGTAGACTGCCTTGCAATAATCCAATTGGGAGGTGACTAAGACATGAGCCCCATAGGCCTGTCAAAGTTTTGAGATCAAACAGACAAATAAGTCAGTAGTACTGTTACCAATCTTCAAACGCACAGTTATTTATTTATTTAGCACACCTATATAGCTACCATCTCATTAAAAACAACGCTTGGTGACAAACAACAGGTACACTGTATAAGTCTCATGGAAAGAGCCTCATTAAAGGGCACCATAGTAGATCTCCAATAATACTGGGGCAAAACCTCACATATTGACAAATGCTTTATACCACAAAATAGGATAATCATCTGGACCAGGAAGTTTAACAACTTTTATTGATTTAATATTATCTTTTTTTAAGTTAAGGGGGAACCCAATAGTTTGTTCATGTGTAATCTTACAAAGATCTACTTTAAATAAAAACTTAATTTCTTCCTTGGTTGTATTTATAGCACTTGCGTTATAATAACAGACTATTATACAATAAAAATATAAATAAAAAGTTATTGTTTTATTGACTCAAAATTATTCTAAAGCTTACTCTGTGCATCTTTAACAAGATCACTCTGGGCATTTTTAACAATGGAGGTACAGTAATTTATTAACATGAGTTTCACCTCACTCTGGTTACCTTTATTTTATATAATTTTGTGAATATTTTCTTAGTTATGATGGTTCTGTTTAGCACTCATAAACCGTTATGTAACTCTGTCATAGCTTATCTTTCATAAGTACTCAAAACTTCTATTTTTTTCTGAAATTTTCTTATTTTTGTTTCTAATGAACACCTTCCATTTTAAAACACTTTATAGTATTTGTTTTATAATGGACCGAATCCTTCTTAGCTGTGGAGTTATTAGTGCTGATTGAATTTGGTTGTTTTCTTACAGGTATTTCATTCCCGAACTAGGTAATGCTTCAGTGCATTTCCTTAGCTATTTTGAGATCAGCTGCAATTGCTAGTAATATTATCTGGTAAAATAAAGATATCTGTATTGACAAGAAAATACATCCAAAGAATCATTAATATACTAAGCTTCCTTACACTGAATTATGAACACTATGAAACACTCTAGTTCTCCCATATCTTTGCTCCTGTTACTTGAAAGCCTTGTAACTGGCAATGCTACAACGTGAATTTGTAACCTCCCTAATATCTTGTATACGAGTTATAAATAAGGATTATTATGAAAAATAATTGGTGAGGGCTCATAACATTAAATAATCTATGTCAGGTGGATGGCTCTGCTTTCACTAATCAACTATATATGATTGAATTAAAACAGTAACTTTTCTATTTTGATGCCCACTTTCAGATATTTTCATACTCATTTATACGTGGTTGCGTAAAAGCCAATAAAGGAAAATGATATTCAAAGAATATCTTACAATTACCAGAACATATATTAAATAAATGTGATTGGAGTGGAAATTTCCTGTTCTGTTAATAAGAATATCTTGATGAAATAATCTGATATTTAACATAGAACATTAATATAGTTCAGTTGATGGGTTTGCCTTAAACATTTTTCTTTATTGTTTTCCTAAATACGAAGTCTATACATAATTGTTCCTCTTACATTACATTCTCCCAGAATACTGTGGAAGTGTACTTTCAAACAAACTCTTTTAGTCAGGTGCAGTCTGCCTCTAAATATTATGTCTTGAATACTCATTCTTTTGCTTCTTTTCAACTCTGTTGGAAAAAAATGATATTCCAGGACTACAAATTAAACATTTGTTGGCAATGCAATTTATATGAGGATAGACATCTAATTGGAAACACAATAGAATGCCTTTTAGCTTTTAGACAAGGATAACTATGTGATTTGTATCTTAATAGTGTTTCTATTCAAATATTAGCTTACAACACTTGACCTATCTCTGATTTGTTATTACAGTAGTTCTTAGTATACGTAAGAATATAAAGAGTGTTGTTTATTCAGTTAAAGATATTTATCCAGAATACTATCCACAGTAATCAACCAAATGCCTTTGAGAAGTCCACTAGCAAATACTCAGTGCAATGCAGCCTTTCTACTAGTGTTCCTCACAGTGGTGGGATTCAATTTTTTTTACTACAGGTTCTGTGGGCATGGCTTGGTGGGCATGGTAGGGGAAGGGTACTATAAAATCTCCATTCAGAAGTGGTATTTGCTGGTTCTCTGAATTACTCAAAATTTCTGCTGCCGGTTCTCCAGAACTGGTCATAACCTCTGGTTCCTCAGCAATTGATATTAAAAAGATACAAACTCCAATAAAGGAAGGAAATAATTTGCTTCGGACTAAAAACTCAATATAGAGGTGGGGGTGGAGAAGATTCCAAAATTACATTTCCTTTGGTGATAGGTTTAGAATATGGAGAGTAAAGAACCAGAATATATACTGATTCTGTTTTCCTTCTTTGCAATTCACTTTTGTTATTGGTAGTATATTTACATTACATGCATTACAGTCACTCAAATGAAGAATACTTTATTTTAATCAAGTTAGTCATTGTGTGTTGTGCTTGAGATATTCTGAGCTTTATTGTTTGCATGTAACTGTATGTAGTTATTGTTATTTACAAGAGAAATGCCTTTCTAAATCTGCTTCAGTTGTTCATATGTTCATACTTTTAGCAGATTAAGGCTGGTTCCATAAATAGCACTGTCTTAATATTGCAATTGATGCCATCTGTGTTTGTTTTCCTTTCTTTATAGTACCCTCAATAACAACAACATCTCACGCATCCCTCTCACCAGCTTCAACCATATGCCAAAGATCAGAACCTTGTAAGTACTTTGACTGACATATATGGCACAGCGGTCTTTGTATCTTGATTCATTGATGAAAACAAAGACAATGTAATAGCTACTTCAGAGAAAAGTGCTGTTCTTTTGTTAAGCTTTTTATTTTTATTTTAGCATAGATTGCACGGGGAAGCCTAACTAGAGATGGGCATGATTAGTGGAAGAGAATTGGATCTACCATTGTAGGTAGATGTCAACATTTTTGTTTTTCCAGAGAAGCCAAGACTTAATGTCAAAATGTGAAGGACTTGCTTTGTACAAGGCCAGTGTTTTCAACAGTTGATGAACTGTTGTTTGGAGGAAACCATATGGAAAATATGTGATAGGTTTGTAAAAAGGAGCAGAAGGGGAAATGGAAATTATTGGGCAACCTTTTCCTCCTTCAGGTCTTTTACAACCACTGTTCTAGAAAATAGGACTATATCTTGGCTTCAAAAGTCTGCACAACCATCAAACCACAGCAAAGACTAGGGGTTTTATTTTTTGCTGGTCTCTTTTTTTGCTGGTTGCATGGATCTTTGTAACCCACATATTGTATAGAGACTCTCAAACCATCAGAGAGGAGTTTCAGGTAATGCTGCATTACCTGAAACTATTGATGTAATTTTCTGCTTTCCCTCTTGTCTTGCTGGAAGAAGAATTCCCTGAATGGAACTCTGCTCAAAAGATTAATCTTCCTGGAAAGTTAGGATTCCAAACCACAGGATTTTCAATGCTCTGAGGCATTGCATTATTTTCAGCTCCCTTTACAATATTTATATATAGCCAGTTATAGTTATAATATGAACACCACTTAAAGTACCTGGCTAGAAACTGGATGGCCAGGAATTCTAGTCCTGCTTTAAATATAAAATCAACTGGATCACCTTGGGCCAATCCCTTTCTCTCCACCTAGGAAGGAGGCAATGGCAAACAACTTCTGAAATCTGAAAGATGGAGTAATCCAGGCAATTACCAGGAGTCAACACTGACTTGAAGGTGCTAGAAAAATAATAAAAAACAAATTAGAAATAGCTGCAATATAAAATATTGCAATGTTGATGAGGACTATGGTAAAAATCCAAAGCTAAATCAACACTTAAATCTATATTTTTTTTATTTTGTTGTTGTTTATGTTGTTGCATTGGCTAGCTCCACAGTTCACAATAAGACACAGTTTATTTGAAGTGTACTGAATGGGGATCTGTTTTACCAATAGCATTAAGCACAAATCAAAGAAATCATAGTATGGTTTAATATGACAGTCTGGGAAAATGAAGAATTCATCCTAACCAAAGAAATGCTGACCTATTGTCACTCAGAAATGCTAAATCTTTCTTAACCTCATATGCAACAGATGTACAACTTCCATATTCTTTTTAGCCATATAGAGTGAATTTAAAACTTAATTAACACAAATGTGAACATACAGCTGTGTGCAGGTCTGCACAAACTGTTTGGAGCAGTGCTTTGTGAAACAACAAGCACCTCTGAACCTTTTGTTCTAAGTTTCTTCTCCTTCAAAGATATGGCAAACTGCTTTGAAGGTTGCCAACATTGTTTGAACATATGTACAGTAAAAGAGGCGAAGCGTGCCTCAAGAGGAAAGCTATTTTCTTATTGCCTTGAATATATTCATGATTCATGTTTGAATGCATTTCATTTTTATTGCATGTAAATTATATTTGGAATTAAATATTGGTGCCATTTAATTTTAACAGTGTTGAGATCTCCTCAGTGCTTCAATTACATACTGTATTAACAGCAGCCATAGCTTTAGTCTATATCTCCCCCACACATTTAACAATGAATTCTTCTATTACAGATTTGTGAAGCTTGAAGTTAAATAGTATCTGCCAGTACACATATCAGTCCACTAAGATCAATAAGGGGCTGCTTTTTGTACTTTGTCTCTTAAGTGCAAAAAATGCAAGACATTTCCATTTTATTTCTAATGGACTTTCCAGTTAGAGTATTACAAATTGTGCAGGTGTAATCTTATTGTAGATAGCATAGCATTAGTACTATATGTAATATATCATTGGCTCTTATTATCCACAATAGTCTTTGACTTTAATTTGGTTTTATACTTACAGTATATGGATTAATTACTGCTATGCAAAACCGTCTTTTGGTTTTTATTTATCCATCATTCAGTGTTTCATTTTTCTTCTAAGAGAGGGTAAACATCTAGTTTGGTGAAATTCACATAGATGGATGTGATATATTTTTTTTAATTTGCTAGGACAGAGGGAGAGAGAGAGAGAGACAGACATACAGAGAGAGAGAGGGAGAGAGGGTGGGAGGGAGAGAGAGAGAGAAAAAACACCAGACCATGTATTTCATTATCCAATGAGACAATGATCTTCAGGGCCCATGGATACCCCTACTTGAATTAAATCTTACAGAAAAGCTGTCTAGAGAGAAATGTTCTCACTGAGTTTTGTGAGATGGACAAGCAGAGATAATAGCACTGTTTACCCTACCCTTCTTACAGAAATAAATTAAGTTCTAAAACACCCCCCCCCATTCCAAATTAAAAATAAATGTCAGCACAGATAGAAATTGAGATAGGAAAAACAAAATTATCTTTTTCGAAAGGAGAAAAGTTTTAAGAAATTGGAGTATAGATTCTGGCATCATATAAGTTTTTATTAATTAAAAAGTGTTTACATTTTTGCTAATTTTCATGAAAATATCCTAAACTTTATCTTGGCTATTTCAAATTGGTAAATGTGATAAGCTGATAAGGTCTTCTGCCATTTTCCTTTTAATTTAATTTAAAAGATGGCCTTGTATGTAGTTCCCTGGAGACTTATATTGACTAATTCCCTTTTACTGTAATTAAAGGGGAAAATGGGAAAAATCATAAATGCGATTTCAAAGAGAGTTTTTATATTGAATTTTAACAATTACATTTTATGAAACTTGAATGCTGACAGAAAAGGAAATTTAATTTAGACTGTAACTAAATATTCACCTTTAGAAATTGCAAAGTATAGTCATTCATCTTTTGTAAGCTATAAATACAGTCACATTTATTTTAAAAGGACTCTTTCAATACATGTATGCTGCCAAATAATTTATGAAGCTTCTTAGCAGTCTTGCTCTTAATGAAAATTGTAAGACCTGAGTGATAATAAAAAGGTTAGATTTTTCATTTTAGATTTCATCTATTTTGTTGCAATCTCCAATGTTTGTCAGAACAAAACCAAAACAAATAAACAAACAAAAAGATGTGGCTAATAATATTCCATTTAATGGCCCCTTTTACTGTCAATTTCAACCTTTCAGGTTTTAAGAAATAAATCATTTGGCTGGAAGATTGAATACTTTGTTTAATTTCAAGCTCATTTGAAATTAGGAAAAACTGTACAATAACATTGCAGCACTTAATACATGTGTCTTGCTATAATTAATCTATTATTCTATGACTTTCCTAATTTCTTTTTGTTGTTGTTGTTTTATAGATTTATTTAAACATCCTCATTTAGAACTAATAAGAATTGTTGTGCATTGATCAGATTTCATTTCCATGAGAAAGCTATATTTATAGAATTTATTAACCTACATTCGTTTTGTCTCATTTTATTAATATTGACTTCCCTGTTGTATTTGCTGCAATGAATGACTGCAGAGATATTATGCTGTCCTCTTTTGATGATTAAAAGAAACCCAAACAATTCTAATACACATGCCATGTATTGGAGACTTTTTTTCCAGTTGCTCCTTATTATAGTTTTATATTTCCATAAGATGGTTAAAGCTTGACAGATTGTTTTCCACTGGCTTGTCTCAAGGGGAGATTTCTAAATGCGCTCAATATGTTGCAGAATTCCAACAGAAATTATATGGCTTAAAACCCAGAATGAAGCCTGGTATTGAGCATAGAGAAAGAAAAATGCTATTTAAAAAAAGATTTAAACTAGTTTTATACAACTAGAGATGTGACAGATAAATGTGTGCAGTGTTCATGACTAACAAATATAACTATGATCTGAGTAATAAATCCCATTATTTTAAGCAGATCAATTACAAGTAAATATGCATAGCTTGTACTGTTAATTGGCTCAGTAACTGGTATGTATGTATGTATGTATGTATGTATGTATGTATGTATGCTTTTTATAGTGGGCGTACTATTTGTGCTTCAATATTATAGATGACTATTAGATGACAGTGAAAAGATATTTAAAAAATCTAACTTCACATTTTTACAGCTAGCTAACTAGCATACTTTGCCTTGCCAGTCAAGACCTCAGACTTTATTGAGCCTAGCAAGGACATAAATTTTGGAAGCTTCTCAGGGGAAAAAAATGTGCCTGCAGGCCATCAGCAAACATACAAATCTGGAGACTGTCAGTTTAGGCACCACTGCTGAACTCAACAGCAGTAGCCTGGCATAAAGATCTTTGAAATGATTAATTTATTTTGTGGATGGATCAGGCTATGTTTTACAGCACTTTATGTTTGTCAGCGTTCTATGTAATGTTAGTCTGTCAGAATGATGGCTTTGTTTAACCCTGTCCAATAGAAATGGCAGCATTGTCATGGGAACTGTGCTTTTAATGCCTGCCTGTCATGACTCATAGAGTAAAAATGAAATATTTGATAGTTTATTTGCACTTTCAAGCTACGTTATTTTTTTTCTAACAGAACTTTTTTTTAGACAATTTGACAAAATGAGTGCAACTTTACAAGACAAAATGGCTACAATATCAAAATGTCATTTATATTCTGTAAGTAAGAGGTTGTTAAAACATAAGAGCCATCCTTGTTCCTGTTTAATTTTATGCATGGATGGCATATAGTTGGTGTCCTGTGAGTAACAACAAATAGGCAAGGATATTTTTGATAATTTTTGTGCAGCTGTTTGCAGACTTTCCATAATGATTCAAAAGTTTCCCAGGCCTCTGAGAAAAGATCGAAGGAATGGGCAAAGAATGTCAGACAAAGGAAGAATCCAAATGTTTGCTTCCACTTCTGTTTTCATTACAAAGAAAATATCTTGTCACCTTTTAAGAATGTCGTCTTTTTGCTACCTTTACTTACCCATTCTTTTTAAACAAGGAAGCAAAAGTAAATCTCCTGTTGTCAGAGTTCAGTTATGATGAACAAATAAACTTACTTATGTGCCATACAATCTGATTCCCAGTTCTAGTTGTTCTGTAGCCATTTTTTTATTCAAAAAAGCAATGCAAAACATAGAATGATTAATTTTTTAAAAGACTCTTAATGGCATTGTCTGGTATATAAGACTGACCTTCATTCTGCTCTATCCTTTTGTAGGCGGCTTCATTCCAATTATTTATACTGTGATTGTCACCTGGCATGGCTTTCGGATTGGTTGCGCCAAAGGCGATCAGTTGGACAATTCACCTTCTGCATGGCACCTGTTCACCTGAGAGGGTTCAATGTAGCTGATGTTCAGAAAAAAGAATATGTCTGTACAGGTAATACCTCATTATTTCACTTTCTTCTCTCATTTTGTACTAGTCTTCATATTAACTTGAAATAAACTATTGTAACATTGGTCCTTTTAAATGTCACTCTGTGCCAATTCCAATTCAGTCATGCCTCAGTTAAACAGAGTAATAATGTTTTAAATTACTGTGATTTGTTCCTAGGCTTTCTGAACTGTTGGACTGTGTTAATGATTCTATACTTAGGGTTTTTTTTTAAAAAGTTCAGATCATATTAATGTAAAAGGCTAATTACCAAATAATATAATCATATTTCTCAGGAGAATGCCTTCTGAGCTTTATGTCTGACCTGCATACAAATGGAATAAATTAGCTAATGTATGTAAAGTTCTGGCATTCAGTTTAATGCATAGTGGATACATATTGTGACAAAAGAAAGAAAATTATAATCCCTGAAGAACATAATTGTGATATTTAAATTACTTTCAACTGATTTTGAAATCATACTAAAGGTCAGAATCAACTTACTATGCAGATGTGAATAATTTCATGTTGCTTAAGAAATGTATATAAAGTACACAAACTGGTGTACAGGATTCTGATATTTCTAGGACATGCAAAAATCTATACATGATCATAGAACTTCTCTGTAGTGGTGCTCTTCTTTTAGGATTCTTTTTAAATAAACCTTTTTTAATAACTGATGGACTGGAATTGCTCATTCTTCTGTGCCTGCATTCATTTCTTTTCCAATACATCCTAAGTCATGTTGAAAGATCAAAAAAGAGATGACAACTTTTTTCAATCACACTTTTGCTAACAATATCTCAAGTGTCAAGGCCATGAATTCTCAATGGAAACTCTGACATTTCAGAAACATACAGTAAAAAGATCCCAATAATTCTCTTTATTTTATCAAGAGACAAATACACTCTTGATCTATCAGGCAAGGTTGTAGAGTTTCAAGTTTTGCATCTTTAGGGAATTGAGGTTATATTTCAGTTGATGGCTTTCATAACCACATATGTACATAAAAATACATTTTCTAATCCAATCTATTATTGCTTTTTTCAAAGAATTTTTCAGTGATAACTGTTAATGATACATAAAAAATTCTGTTTTTCAATGCATTTTAATGTTTTCAACATTAATGTGGGAATTATCTTCCAAAAATATATGCAAAATAACTGTTCTGTGTGGGTAGGTGTTTAACGAATTCTCGTTATATAAATCAGAATTGCCTCAGTAATTAAAAAAAAAAGCTTCAAATACTGTACAAATTGTACTTATCTCAATATAAAAAAGTATTACCCAAAAATAAATAAATACATGCTTTAAAAAAAAACTAGATAAGCAAACCTTACAAGAAATAGTATCCTTTCTTTAAGTTTAATATATTGGTTTGTGTATGTTATGTATACTTGTGTTTTATATATTACTTAGAAATGTGATTGTTTTAGGTAGTGTTTAAAAAAGTTAAACATACATTAATACATGGGATAATAAACATTCTAATTGAAACAAGAGAGATAAAAGAGATTGTATTTTAAAAAATAATTTGGAACTGAATGTTATCAATATTTTAACGGCTCTCATATTTCTAAATAGCATTTCTAAGGGAAAAGGAAAGTGTTAATTTAGGAGGTAGTCATAAGCTATCTCTTAAAATCACTTTAAGACACTGATGCTGCTTCTAATTCCTCCAGGTTTGTCTACGTGAGGTTGCCTTTAGATCTGCAAATTTCAATGTTGGTATTGGCTCATTGGAGTCTAGTTCATTTTCAGATGTATAAATTTCCCATTTTTCTTGGATTCAGATTATTTAATCAAACGTTTTATGTATTATGATCTTCCATACCACTTGAAGACATCTGGAGACAAATTAGAAGCAGCTTGGAATCAAGATTTTTCAATTTCAGCCTTAGTTTTGGAAACTGCCTATTGAATTGAAGGAACTGGTCTCCTTACTGACTTTTGAAAAGGCTTTCAGAATTCATTTTTTTTAAAATAAAAGTTGTTTTTTTAATTTTTGGGGTTTTTCATATTAGATTAATTTGTTTAGGTTTTGTTATTTACAAACAGCAATATAATTTTATGGCAGAATAAATAAAAAATTAGTGCTTTGTTCCTTTCTTAAAATACACAATGCAATCCTCAATAGACATGAAGGTATTTTGAAGAATAGAATCTGGACTCTGGGATGATTATTAAAATTAACCTTAAAAATATGTAAAGAATGTTTCCTGTATTCTCAAGGTAGACATGTATGTAAGATTTTGTTTGGTTACATTGCTAACTATTGTATCAATGGATATACTGTATATCAGTTAATGATAATGGAACAATTGTGGAATACTTTCCTTCTTTCTCTACACTGGGGCTTCTCCAGATTGGCTCCAGCAACATGTCTGGAACAAGTACATTGAAGGAAGCAGCAGGAAAGAAAACAAAATAAATCTTGGAGTTAAAACTGTAATATAATTCATTTATGTAACATATCATACAATATTTAAAGGACAATACATTTGAAAGGAAGCTTTTTCTCTTTGATATCTTTTCATGACAGTTAGAAGTGACAATCAGTTAGACTACCAATAATACCACTCAGGCTAATCACGTTAAAAAACCCACTACATTTCAAATTTTGATTTCTTTTCCTTTTCAGGCTCACATGCTGAACCACCATCCTGCAATGCCCATTCTGTCAACTGCCCATCTGCTTGCACTTGCAGTAACAATATTGTGGACTGTCGAGGAAAGGGCTTAACTGAACTTCCAGGCAACCTACCAGAAAATATTGTGGAAATGTAAGTCTCTCAACTCTAATGCCCCAATGTAAAATTCAGAGTAATCCAACCCTCCCCTCCCAAATACCACTAGCTTCCAATCTGACCTGTTTCCATTAAAACAATCAAAATAAAAAGGTGAAGCTGGCAAGAAAGAAAGGGTGGGGGAAGCATAAGTCTTCAGCAACATCTATAATCTCCAAGAATACTTCCCAAGTAAATCATCAGTTTCCTTATGAAATAAAAACTATAGGTATCAGGAGACCATGACCTTACTGGGTCATGTATGTCCACATACCCAGATACAGGGACAAAGTTAAGCAAGATTTGCATAGATTTTTCCATTTGTAATGGCTAGAGGGAGATAACATATAATGTTCTGTTAGGTTGGTGCTTATGTTTTTATGCTAGTTATTTGTGAATTAGGAACATTTTGCAAAAAGTCTTATAAAATGTTCTTAACTATCACAAAAAATTTTAGGAACTCCTTCCTTTGTTTTCTTTACTCTGATAGTGTAATTCAGTCCAAGAAAGAAATGTCATGTATGCCATATTCTTGAAGGCAATATGTAGAGGCGGAATCCATTTCCTAGAGGTTATCCTTAATTTTTAACATTACTTTTAATGTTACATATAGTCAACATAAATTTAAAAAAGAGACCTTCATAAATCAACTAGCTTAATAAATCAGCCAACTTAATAAATCATTTTTTCTATAATCGGTCCTTAATGTTTATAGAGTATAATAGTCAATCATTTAGGATTTTTTTTAAAAAGCAAATAAAGATTTTGCTGAAATTTTAAAGTATAATACAAGAATATTTTCATTTTAATTTAATTCCAAATAAGTATCTTTATTACATTCTTACCATCAAACTTTATCATATAAAAGCAACAAAAGTTGGTTGGTAGAACTGTCATTCCCATAAGAGAACAATCTGCTCTTTTCCCATTCAAAAATGTTGCTTTGAGATACAAATAACATATCAGTTGCTGAGTTAAATGATTAGCATTCATAATTTAAACATTCAGAGTGATTTTTAATACTGTTTTTAATCACTTTCCAGTATCAAAGAGCTGTTAAAATTTGTGTGAAAGTGCGGTATCCAGAAACTAGTTATGCTCTTTGCTTATTAACTGCATTGATATAAAACAAAAAAGTGAAATATAATAGTTTTAATATTAAAAATGAATTTACATGCAGCCTGCATGAATTTACATGCAACATACTTACTATTATAGAGAAAATTAAGAACATAAAAAGCAAGATGAAGATCTAACCTAAATTCAATGTTATATTCTTATTCCATAATCCATGAAAATAAACTTGGAAAATACTTGGAAAATACTAAAATTGCATGTAAATTCATAGATTTTTAGTATTTTCATTCAATTTTATTTTCATGGATTAGGGAATGTAAAAATATAACATTGTATTTAGGTTTGATCTTCAATTTGCCTTGTATGTTCTTAATTTTCTCTATAATGGTAACATAAGCTGCACATAAGATTAACCTGTCTTTTGAGAGAAAGGCAAAACAGAGATGTATCTATCAAAATAATTAGCATTAATTGAAATATCTGGTGTGTGTGTATGTGTGTGTTTCATTTCTGAAAACATATGGACTTCAGTGCCTCACTACTTTTTTATCTTAAAAATAATAGAGGTTTGTGGATTTTTCTCTGGAACATAAAACAGTTATCTTTTTGGATTATATTCATCAATTGCCCAGCATGCTTTTATAATAACATAGAATAATAAATGTCAAATTCAGTTTCTTTGATTTAGTCCCATACAGAGTTGAAAGCAGATATTGTTCACGTTTCTCTTATGACCAGCTATATAATGAGTTTTCAAACTTTGCAAAATGACATCCTAAAATGTCAAATTAGTATATGTGAATCACTCGTGGGTAAATAAAATCAGTGATTTAATGAATGTTTAGGGTTGACAATGCCCCCCCCCAAAAAATTATAGTGCTTATTTTTAAGGATTAAATTCAGAATGACTTATTAGAGAAAACAATGATAAAAATGGGCTTAATTTATTAGTAAATCACAGGTTTTTCAGGCACTTGACCTAAATTCAATTCCTTGACTTGCCATTGCAGAAGACTCAATTGACCAAAACTATGATGGCTAGTAAAGATCAATATCTCTCAGCTAAACTGGTAACAATCATGGCACATAGAAGTTTGCAACCTGAAACATAACTGAACTAAATGGTAAATGAAATGAACTGATTAATTAAATGAAAGAAAAATAGATATAGTAGACCTTCAATTCAGTAAACCATTTATAGGGACCTGTTTATATCCTGCTTCCCCCCCCCTCAAAAAAAAAATGCCTATTCTCTTTTGTAGGCTTAAAGAAATGTATCACTTACTTAAATTGAACTGAATTTGCTATTTGATTAACCTTTTACTCAGTTTAAAGAGGTTGTTCTACAGTTCTTAAAGCTTTTCCACCCTAAGTATCATTCACAAACTTGTTACTATTTTCCTGCAAAGATAATTTATGAACAAGTTCAAAAAGACTATTGCCAGCAGAGATCCCTGAAGAACCTTCATTTTTTACAGACTACAGAAATACAGGTGTTCTTAGGACCACTATGTTCACACAAAAATTGATGACTTTATCAGAAACATTCTTTGTAAAATTGAACAATACAGTGTTGACATTTCAACTCCAATCTATTTTGTCCTTTAAAAAAATGACACGATTAATCATTATAATAAGAAATCAATCAATCACATTAAATTGGATACAAAATGGTTCCCCCAATTTTTGTGGCAATCACAATATTGATTTATATAAAGTGGATTGTTTACTAAGGGCACCAGATATAAAGTTATAGTGATTGCAATGCTTATTAGCTGGAATAAAATCGCAAAACATAAATCCCCGTGCTATAACTAGTTATTTCAATGGGCATATTTAAAAAGACATAGCTATTGTTGCTTTCATATGTTATACTGTTTGCATTTGGTACATTGCTTATTGGTTTTTAATTTTTTCTGTATCTAAAGGATAACTTCGTTATAACTTATAGAAGCATATGGAAGGAACTAAACTTCATGAAAAGATATGTTTGTTATTGTTTGTGTTCCAGTTAAATTAAAATCTACTAATCACATTCTTCTTTGAAAAAGCAATGTTTGATAAAGGATTGTCAGAATCAGTTGTTCATATCCAATGGTTATCATCTCTGATTTAATTGGCAAGAATGTAACATAATGTGTATTTTTGTTTGATAATTTCATATTTTCTACTTTGGTGTTTAGCTTTATTGCCAGAAAAAAATACAATGGTTAAGTGATATTTTCCTAACTACAATTATCTATTGAAGATGATTGCATAGAAAAATATGTTTTGATTGTTTTGGGGGTAAACTATTCTCTGATTTGTTTTATTATTATTATTGTGGTGTTAATTATTTCAAATGGCATGAAAGATTAGCTGCTTATTTGCTTAGTGACTTTTCCTAGTTTATGAAAATATTAAGAAATGCCAAGTATAACTGCATGCCTCTATTTCATGAATGTGTGTATATATAAATACATGCACTTAGACAGGTAATATAACTTTTGAATGTCCCAAAAGAAGTTGTAACTTGATTCTTCTGCATTAACTTCATAAGACAAAGCAGCACCATGGAAAGCTCCCAGTGATTCCATTGTGTCTTTTACTCTCAAGATCCATCATCTCACATCAAGAAGTGAGAGATTCCTTAAAAATACATTAGCAGATGTTTTTTCTTCTTTCTTCCTTTTTTGGCCTCTCACATTCCTGGGCAAATATAGTGGAACTCTGGTTTCAAGGGAAGGCATTCATGATGACTCTCAGCACGTCTTTCTGGCATAAATATAACAGAAACTCAGTCAATTTTTATAAAAAATACTTTCAATGAAAAATTTTGCTACACTAAACAATAAGGCCAACTAAGCTCAGAAATAAAAATAAAAAAATATTAAAAAGATAATACAAAGTGCAAAGAAAAAGAACAGATGAAAAAGAAAAGAACAAAGAAAGAAAAAAATGGAAAAAGTATTTTTAAAAAAACTCCTGATCCTTCATGTAACAAGTAAAAGCAAATTATTTTATTCATCCCTACTATATGATTAGACACATTATTCACTTCTGCCTTGCCCCCTTTATACAATCACAAATCCAAAAATCATTGTTTAACAAATCCATAAAAGGCCTCTAGATTATTATAGTTACTACAGTAGCTACTTTCTTAATGCCCTTTTTGAATAAGACTGTTAGACAGTCTGCTTTAACAAAATCTTAAGTTTAAGATTTAAATTTAACTTATTCTTTTGGAAAACCTGCAGTGCAAAACTGCACTTGGTGGGCTCACACACCATACCAAACACTAAAGTGAAGCATAATAGTTAGTTTAGATAGTGTAGCATGATAAAGTATGAACTTATCCAATGCTTATTTTCAAGTCTAAGCAAAACGTGAAAGAAAATAAGTTCTAGTCAAACAATCAAACGTCATCCTCTGAGCAATAGAAACTAAAAGGTCCTCAAAAAATATTCTCTATATCTCAATCTATTTTCTTTTCTATCATAATCAACATTCATGGATACTGAGTACATTCAGTTGTTCACGGAAAGAATTTACTGTTCCTCTACATCATCAACCTACCAACAGACTGATTTTACAGCTTAGTAAACATTAACTAATCAACCACCTTCTATTAATCAATTAACAAATATGTTTACAGTTAATAACAGTATGGTAAGAAGCCATTATTTGTTATTTGATGAATATTTAAACATTGAGCTAGAAGAAAATGTTTGCTTCTAGCATTATGTAAATTATTTGTTGTAAATCAACTACTACTTCTATAAAGCAATGATATTCTATATAAATATGAACTTATTAAAATATAAAAAGGTATTGACAGACATTGGTGATTTAACCATATCTTGGATATCATACATGATTTCCTGAATTATTTTTAAAAGTACACTTCATATCTCTGGTCAACAAAGTCATATATCAGAGATAGATTGTTCCAGAGGTGAATGTTTATTCTTTATATTTACTTATTTTTGCATTCACTCATGCTACACATCCACTGATATAGCAGTTATCAATTCATGTGGCTTTATGAGTGGCTGCTCTGTGAAATTAAATAAGTTATTTACAATCTGAAACCACCAGATCTTTGCTGGAAAATAGTTCACCAAAATACATTATAATAGGCATTACCAGACATTTATTTATTTATTTATTTGTCATACTATTTTTTCTTCTATATGAATAATGTATCCTTCTGTGTTAACCATCTGTATTATTTCTCCTATATAAATGACATGCATATATTAATAACATATATTTATCAATACAGTTCTATTGTTACCAATTAATGTCCTGGCTTTAAGACATAATTTGTTTCTGTGCTGCTACACATATACATACATAAACACACACACAATGCTATCTTATTGTTTTGATGTAGAGTTCTAGTACTCATAGAGACACAAACAAAAAATGGTACTTATACAGGATATATTATGATTTTTATTGGTATAAGATCATTTGTTCACTTTTAGTACATCTTTTTTTTCTTGCTTGCTGTTTTTATTGCTTTGTTGAAAGTCTGGTCTGGATAGCAGAAGTTATTTCAAAGACAATAATAAGCCAGAATATAAAGGGACTTGCTCTTATATCATGTTCAGAATATCTCTGAATCTATCAAGCTGCTGTGTGTTCTCTGCAGTATTTTCAATTTTATTAGAGCAAGTGAAGGAAATTGTTCTTGTCATTTGACCTGAACAGTTGTTGAAGTCTTAAAAATAAAACTCCCAAAGGTTAAAAAGAACCTGATTCTTAGTATATCAAAACAGATCACAGAACTGAGGCCTGTGAGATATTTTCAATGATATCTTTCAGAATTTTATGATAGAGTTCAATGTACAACAGTATGTTTACTATTCTAAAACTATGTAAAGTTGTTTACAAAGTATTATGGAATATATTAAAGACTATCCTCTTCAATTTTATAATGATCTTAGAATCATAGAAGGTAAGGCCTGAAAGGACCTTGAGATCATATAGTCCAATATACTAGATATCTAATATTCTATTTAACCCTCTATCTAAATTGTAATGCTGAACAAGTGAAAATACCTTTGTGCAACAGGACCTTTGCTTTCTGTGTTCCTCTGATATACTCATTGCTTACCATAGATTTGCTCTAGAAAAACAAAATATTTCCTTGGATTTTGCTGAGAAAATCTATTATGCCACTACTACCATTTAAAGAGGGCATATGGTACAATTTACCACATGTGCTATACCTGCTTCTTATTATAATGTTTGTCATTCTGCTATTAATAATATTAAATCCATATTTGTGATTCTTTACTTTTGCCTATTTTACTTAAAATATGATTTTCAAAATAAGCTTTATCTTGGCAAAATTTATATCAATAATAAAAATTAAATATCAAGGATTGTTCCTATATCTTTACAATTTTGGCAATTGTATTTTTTTTCCAGCCGTTTAGAGCAGAATTCCATAAAAGCCATTCCTCCTGGAGCCTTCTCTCAATACAAGAAACTTAAAAGAATGTAAGTAAGTTAAATGTCTTGGTATGCTTAATATTTTCAGTATATTTTACCATTCTTTGAGGCAGCCATGTAGGCAAAGTTCTAATTTTGCCACCAGGGTGTCCAGAGTTCCATATTTATACAAAATTGTATGTGTAATTCTTGAATTTGACACCTTGTACATATTCCTCTAGTTTTTATTTCCTGAAAGAAAGCTGATTTCCTAGGTGATTAAAACTGGGCTGCTTTCTCTTCCTGTTCTCTCTTTAGTGCCCGCATTTATTCAAATTTGTGACAAGTTTTTTCTATCTCATGAAGCAAGCTTGGGGAAGTAGAGTTTGTTGGCAGTGTCACTTGTATTTCTAAAAGTTCACTCTTTGAGACAAGCTAGCATGAAACAATAGAACAGACATGAAAAAAGTGAAGGAAAACTACTCATGCAAAAATTAAAGAAACAATAGAACAGACATGACAAAAAGTGAAGGAAAACTACTCATGCAAAAATTAAACCCACTTAATGTATTTGTATTTAAGCCCATAAAGTTAGCCCAGCAGGGATTAAGATAGGGTTATCTTCTTAGTGCAATGGAAGCAGTGTATCTAAAACTACATGACAATTTTAATGTTTTAAATTGTCATGTAGTTTTAGATACACTATACTTTCTGTATTATCCACAAACTGTTTTAAGTATTATCTATTTATTTATTTATTTAAATTTACTTAAGTAAGTTCCTTGTTCTTGGAAAGAAAAATCATCTAAGTGCAGTTTGCTTGCAACAGTAGTATTCTTAGTCTTCTTATTCAGTTTGATATGAAATAGTTGATATGAAATAACTTCAATTTTCAAAAGCAACATAGTAATCTTTTTAATATGGATGCTAATGTGGATGTTGAAAACACTAAACAAGTTCAAGTATAATTGCTCTAGACAGGACAAGTATAATTATTCTAAATTTACATTGGTAGTAAAAAGCATAAAAGTGCTATTACAGGTCTACTGAAATTTGATTTGGGAACTAAAATATATAGCTGATGGTCATGAAAAATATTCAAGAAATTATAGATATATCCTTTATTTTTAAAATGAAGAAAATATAGTCAGTACTACAGATTCATTCTTTGAAAATGAGTCTCAATGAATATGGTGCAAAATGCATAGAACCACATGTTAATCCATGCATTTTATACAGGATGAAGCAAAACATCTTCAGTGGGTACCACATGGATATCAGAATGAAAAGCATTCGATAGGGCAAAGAAAAAGTATTGTGTGTGCAATTGCATCAAAACAGGTGAAATGTGGGTACAGTTAGGTGTTTTATTCAGTTATCTGGCTGCTGCATTCTAGTTGGTTTCCAGATCAAACACAAGGGTAGCCCAAGTAGACTGCACTTAAATACATGAACAACATTGAAAAACTGTCTCATAAAAGTGTACAGCTGCCATTATTGATGAAGCTGGTAATAGGCATTCCTTCCTGTCACTATTTTTCCTAAAGGAATGCAGCCCAACTGAGAACAAACTCAATTCTTATTCCCTGAACTCCCAACTCTTCATCTTGTTTAGGTTTATTTGCTCTCATATACATAATTACTATATCTAGACACTGGTTTAGAACATGCATATTATGTCAAGTGAGTGTAAGTATTTATACCTTTCCCTTCATATGAACAGTACTGGGAATAAAATAGTAATTGTCCCCAAAATTAGGAGAGAACCATCAGAATTCTCTAATTCTCAGGTTATTGCAACACTCAATGGGAAAATGTGGGTGAAAATAAAAGCTACTCACAATTTGAGCAGAATCTTGATTCAAATGCCTCTGCCTCTCTGTTGCAGGTCACCTGTTATGATAATGAAAGCTGATTTCTATAACTGAAACCAGATTGGAAAAGTAGAAATAATTAGTGCATTGTGAAAATAGATATAGTTGTATAGATCTATTGTATTATGCATTTTGTCTCAAAAAGGAACATTTAAAGCTGAGCAGTAATTGGCATAATCTTCTGAATCCAGTGAGAGATTGTCCAAGAATACATACATTGCCTCCATTACATTGTGAAAAATTTTATTCACCATTTCCACAGCTATGTATCTCAAAAGATCCAAGATTTAAAGAGAGAATGTGGTAGGCTAGATAGGCTCAAGGAATGGAAGATACTCAAAAAAAAAATCTGGACCAGTCTGTGTACTAGATATCTTATTAAATGTTCTGTTGGTATATGTAAGCATATTTATTTTTAACGTATTTTGCAACTCTGTTACCACAGTTTTGCTAGGACTATGAATGAAAGCAAATTTGAGTTTGTACTGTCCTTTACTCCAAACTTCTAAAGTTTCAGTGTATTATATTTTATCTTGGACAATCCCAATTGTTTATGGATGAGTTTGCTTATAGGTTCAATATATATTGTTGTCCACATCCAGCATCAAAGAATTTCTGCTATCCTTGAGAATCATTTTGAGATGCTCAGTGTTCTTATTAAGTTCACATTGAGTAATTAAATCCTGAGAGGCAGCCAATGCTGTTTCTTTTCTTTCTTTTTTTCCTTCAGCACAGTAACACTTTCTTATAAGACTTTTCCATATAAAACAGACAGAAAGTTCAATAATTTAAATCCCAAAGGAGAGCTCAGACTGATCAGAGATGCGGGGTTTTTTGCCAATAGTATAATACAAGTGGATACCACAACAATAATATTAGGTTAGAAAGGAAAGAGAGGAAAATGTGAGACTGAAATTCAAATTGAAATAGACATAGGTACTGTAAGTGACAATAAATACAGCTTGACTTCATATGCTTTGATACAGTAAAATATATTGCTTATGCATAAAATAACAATACAGAACTACACAAAAACTTGACTGAATTGTATGGGCTTTTTTTAAGGTGGTGCTATCTTCAGAAAGTGACTATATTACTTCTATTCACTAAGGATTCTTTGCTTCACCAAAAGTTTAAGCAAAGCAGCATTTTTGAGGAAATGTGTTTCACCTCAGTAAGAATTGTTTCCTCATCTACATTAAGGTCCAGAGTTTTTAAGCATAAGTATTTTTCAGAAGCATATGAGTTTTTTTTAGTCTGTGTCTTGTTTTCTCTTATATCTTCTTGCAGTGATATCAGCAAGAATCAGATATCAGATATTGCACCAGATGCTTTTCATGGATTGAAATTACTCACCTCTCTGTAAGTACAGACTAACCTTGAAAGGGAGCTTTTTTTAAAAAAAACTTAAAAATAAGTGGATTAAATATTGGTATGTTATGCTTTCATTTTCCTTGTGTAATTTTCTCCTTTTAGGAAGGTCTAACCTTTGTTTAATTGAAATTGATCTGAGCTGAAAGTGCCATTGTTTGTGCAAATCTAGATTCCTTTTACAGATTAACACAGTATGAAGGTTAATTATTACGCCATGGTAACATCAGGCCACACTCTGTATTTTTATTTCCCTGAATATTGAAGACCATATTACTGAATAGTACTTACAGGTAAAACTCAAAAAATTAGAATATTGTGCAAAAGTTCATTTATTTCAGTAATGCAACATAAAAGGTGAACCTAATATATGATATAGACTCATTACATGCAAAGCAAGATAGTTCAAGCCATGATGTATCATAATTGAAATGATTATGGCTTACAGCTCATGAAAACCTCAAATCCACAATCTCAGAAAATTAGAATATTGTGGAAAGGTCCAATATTCTAGGCTCAAAGTGTCCCACTCTAATCAGCTAATTAAGCCATAACACCTGCAAAGGGTTCCTGAGCCTTTAAATGGTCTCTCAGCCTGGTTCAGTAGGAATCACAATCATGGGAAAAACTGCTGACCTGACAGATGTGCAGAAAACCATCATTGACACCCTCCATAAGGAGGGAAAGCCTCAAAAGGTAATTGCAAACGAAGTTGGATGTTCCCAAAGTGCTGTATCAAAGCACATTAATAGAAAGTTATGTGGAAGGGAAAAGTATGGAAGACAAAGGTGCACAAACAGCAGGGATGACCACAGCCTGGAGAGGATTGTCAGGAAAAGGCCATTCAAAAGTATTGGGGACTTTCACAAGGAATGGACTGAGGCTGGAGTCAGTGCATCAAGAGCCACCATACACAGATGGATCCTGGACATGGGCTTCAAATGTTGTATTCCTCTTGTCAAGCTGCTCCTGAACAACAAACAACATCAGAAGCATCTTACCCGGACTAAAGAAAAACAGTTTGTTTCTCAGTGGTCCAAAGTCCTCTTTTCTGATGAGAACAACTTTTGCACTTTATTTGGAAACCAAGGACGCAGAGTCTGGAGGAAGAATGGAGAGGAACACACTGCAAGATGCTTGAAGTCCAGTGTGAAGTTTCCACAGTCTGTGTTGATTTGGGGAGCAATGTCATCTGCTGGTGTTGGTCCACTGTGCTTCATTAAGTCCAGGGTCAACGCAGCCATCTACGAGGAGAGTTTGGAACACTTCATGCTTCCTTCCACAGACGAGCTTTATGGGGATGCTGACTTCATTTTCCAGCAGGACTTGGCACCTGCCCACACTGCCAAAAGCACCAAAACCTGGGATTACTGTGCTTGATTGGTCAGCAAACTCGTCTGACCTGAACCCCATAGAGAATCTATGGGGCATTGCCAAGAGAAATATGAGAGACATGAGACTGAACAATGCAGAAGAGCTGAATGCCACTATTGAAGCATCCTGGTCTTCCATAACACCTCATCAGTGCCACAGGCTGATAGCTTCCATGCCACTCTGCATTGAGGCAGTAATTGCTGCAAAAGGAGCCCAAACTAAGTACTGAGTACATATGCATGCTTATATTTTTCAGATGTCCAATATTGTTCTGTGTACAATCCTTGTTTTATTGATTGCATGTAATATTCTAATTTTCTGAGATTGTGGATTTGGGGTTTTCATGAGCTATAAGCCATAATCATCACAATTATGACAAATCACGGCTTGAACTATCTTGCTTTGCATGTAATGAGTCCATCTCATATATTAGTTTCACCTTTTAAGTTGCATTACTGAAATAAATGAACTCTTGCACAATATTCTAATTTTTTGAGTTTCACCTGTAAATCCTAATTTGTTCTTGGGAAAATAAATGAAATTTAATTTGATAATGATATGCCTAGTTCATCAAAACCACTCTATGTATTATTGCTTTCTCAAAAAGATGGTTGGGCTATAGTATGTCCTAACAGTAAATAATTTCTGATGGAACCACGATCAGATAATATTGGATCTTAAAGCAGCATTTTAGCTCATCTACATATAATAAATAGCTTTATAATTAGGATAGCTTTAAAAGGACATAAGAAAATATCAGAAAAGATTTGAATAATTTGTTGGTTATTTGTTTGTTATGTTCAATGTACTTTTCAGATTTTAAAAAATAAAGCAAAAACGGGGAAAACAAACAGTTAAAGTATGATAAGCAGCTAGACAACTCTCACCTCATCCCTTCAAAGATATTTCCCTACCAGATGCCCCAATATCTTCAGCTATAATAGAACTTCTAATGTATTGCATTCATTGGAAAAGTTAGGGTATATTCAAATAGGGATCTGTCTTGAAAATAGCCATGTTGAATAATCAAAAATAAGCACACAAATATTTTATGGCATGTTGCATTATGCCATGAACTATTTATGATAATTTTATGATAGAAATTGTTTTATAAAATTTGATCGATTTCAATTGCACAGAGGGTCCCAGATTTTGTCTGCATTTTGGATATTATTACTATTTGAAATAGTTTGGTTTAAAAAAATTCTTCTTGTGTGATGCAGTGTTTTGCCCAGTTAAAACTTACGACAATGAGGTTTTAGTATATTGATAGATAATAAATAATTAAAGTTAAAACAATCTTAAAATAATAAAATACTTAAATCATAAAAAGTTTTTAAAACTAAGACTTGATTGATTTGATAGTATCAATTTTAATTAGCAGAATAAGTAAACAGGAAATTCTTAAGTTGGTGCCAGTCTTATAAAGCATAAGCATAAAAAGAAAATCACTCCTTTAGATATTGAGCTTTAAGCTTTGTACATTGAATTTGACTCTATCACAAATGGTATCTCCTTAAGAATAGACAGTAAGTTGTTTACAAAAAGTTATCTGCTGGACTTCCGGTTTAAGCTTCTTCAGTGACAGACTGAAACCTCGTCTCTGCGAGGCTTCGATCCGTGCTCGCCGCTGGAGCGCCCTGAGCTGGCTGGTTTCGGGTCTAAGACACCCCGTAGAGGTGGTGAATAGGGGGGAGACTGCCAGCAGGGTTGAGAAGAGCTGTATCTCTCTTCCCCAGCTGGCCATTATTCCCTTTCCCGAAGGCGGTTGCAGCGGTGATCAGAAATGGCCACCACAAAGAAGAACTCGACCAGAAAAGAATGTGTAGGAGGAAGATAAGAAGAGTAAGTTTTGATTGACCGGGTCAAAGAGCAAAAGCAACAAATAAGGTACCCTGGAATTGAAACTGTTAAAAAACAATAACATTATTCCCTAAGAAGATTTTTAAGCTGCGAAGGAGAGAGAAAAGTGAAAAGATTTGGTTTTCTCCTTTTCCTATACTGACATCTAAGAGACTTAAGCAAGAAATTGGAAAAAAATCCACTTTGACATCAATAGGCATTTAATGCTGAAAATAAAAAGTCAACGGGATAATAAAGATTTCTGAATAATTAAAAGCTTTTGAAAACAGGAAAGGAGAGAGGAAGAATAAAAGGGCAGGATCTGGAAGGGAGGAGACTGCCTGGAATTAAAAAAGAACTTACAGCAAAATCTCAACAAGACTTCCAAAAGATACATTTTAACTGAAATAATGCAACAAAAACCCCAGGAAGAGAAAGTCAAAAAAGAAATAAGAAGATATAACTCGGGACTATCTGGATTACTTGATGATTTCTGGATTCCTGGTTATTGTTTTGAATGACTAAAATCAATCGGATGGTTGTTTAAAACTTTTTAAAATGGTTCCACTTTTAGAAGAACTGAAAATGGAACTTAAAAAGTACAAAGAAGATGCACAAGAAGGGAGAGGTTCTTTTGGCTTCGTATTTCAATTTTTAGAAATGGAGATTTGGAATTATGAGAAACAACAAGAAATGCCTGCAGAACAAGAAGATTGCGACGAAGAAGGAGCCATCTTTAATGAACAAGTAATCTTAGATGGGAAGATTGGGAAAAACAACTCCCCCCAAAATAGAGTGAAAAATAAGTATAAAATCAGAATGCAACAAAGGGAAATGCAGAAGAAAGAATTAGAACTAGACAAGGGGGTAAAAAGGGGAGGGAGAAGATGAGAGGGAAGAAAGAAAGGAAAAGAAATTATAAAGGACAGAAGCAAAATATAGAGAAACAGGGTCTATTTAGAGATAATGGGTGAAAGCGTAATGGAAAAAGGGATTCTGCAAAGGTACATAAGATAGTATGCTTATATTAGAAGCAGAAATAATTTTAGAAAATATGAAACAATGTATGATTAAAATGTCTGATAAAATAGCTATCGTAATTCAGTGGAATGCTTGTCAATAAATAAATGTAACAAAAGGTATATTTAATGTTTTATAAAACATATGTGAAGAGAAATAAAGGAAAAATTAATTATGGAGATTGTATGTGTTTGTAAGGAAGTATGATATCTAATTGAAAAGAAGTGTTAAAGATGTTAAGATTTTAATTATTATTAATGATAGAACTGAACTGGAATGGAATGAGGGTTAATAATTACATATATTTACAATCTTTTTTATTTTTATTTTTTTTAAAGAATATAGTGTGTATTATAAGAATGTACCAAGCAGAATTCGATTGGAAGTTATGTATTATGTATTATATTGAAGGTCATAACCTTAAGGTATATACTGAAGTTTAAATAAGAGTTGAATGGATATAATTAAAAGATATAAAGGTGTCATACTCCAATTAGTAACTACAGGAGAAAATTTGTTTAATGAAAAAAGATAATATGAAATTGAAACAGAACAGACAAAATTATAAATATAATGATTTGATTTGAATTGAGATGAGATGAGATGAGATAATCAAAATAAAATTGAGAAAATTAAAAGAGGGGAAAAACTATATAGAAAATGTAAAATAGTATAAGATATGGAATAGAATACAAAAAGGAGCATGAAATTGAGTTTTGTGTCTGTATAAAGAAGTTCAACCCGAGACCATGCTATTTTCAAAAAAGATGTTTTACTTGTATTTTGTGTGTGAAAACCCAAATAAAACTTTATTTAAAAAAAAAAGTTATCTGCTTCAGCCACAATTCTAGATCTGCTGGGGAAAACCAACATGCAGTGCATTGCAGAAATCAAAACTTGATGTTCAGACACTCACTTGCCTGAAATGGTATAGGTCTCCCTGAACAAGAGGATGGACTAGAAGACCTCCAAATTCCCTTCCAGCTCAGTTTTGATTCTGATTCAATGCGTGAATTATTGTAACCAAGTTATCCTTTCTAGAATGGCCATAGATCAAGAACAAACTGACCCTAGAAAATATATTTATTGAGCTTGAATTAGAACTAAGTATATTTTCAAAATCAGTTTTGAATTAATTAAGAAACTTTAAGGCCATTGTGAAGAATATTTAACAAGATCTTATTCAATTTCTATCTTTTACGGGACTCTATTCTTTGCAAGGAATAAACAACAGGTGTCGAAAAGTTTTCTTCTTTGTTTTTTTCATGTCTCTTTTGGAAAGTTTCCTCTGTCTGCCATGGTATCCTAGCTATTTTATTTTGCTCAGTTTTTAAGGATTTCCTTAAAATCATTGTTTTATGTTATAAATCGTTATGTTTTGTATTATATTATTATACACTATTGAAAAATAGTGTGTATTATAATGATGTAAGTAATACAATTTTCTTTTTTACAACACAGTGTAATTGTCCTATTATCAGTAGTTGGCCAAGTAACAATAGCAAATTTAGAAGATAGCTTCTAAACATTTACTATTACTACTACTATACTAAAAAGTATATGCTTTAGTCTATGGTTATTTGAAAAAAAAGTTTAATTTAAATGCCACAAAACTTTTTTTGTAAATAAACACAATATTATAATATGGCAACAGTCCTAGAACTCAGTACGTTGGCATTCCAATCCTAAATATTTATGTCAATGCATCTGTCTATGAAAAGCCAACATAAGGACCTTGATGTTGTAAAATCCTATTTTGTATGCTAGAGATTGCCACATTTACATCTGAATGTTTTCCCTTTCATTTGCATTTTCATAGTTCCTCTCTAATGAATAGAGCATTTTCATTTTTACATTTTGAATGTTTAAGGCACAATTTTACAATTTAGCAGTGAGGCTTGCTTGTATGCCGAAGTAAATAAAAGCACCTGGCAGTACATCTGAATTACACCCAATAAGTCATGTTATGTTGTTTCGGCTCTATATTAAGCTCTTCTGGAGCAGTGTAATCATTTTTAGTTAATGTGTCAAACAATAAATTATGTGATAAACTTATTCCTAAACTCAACCCTCAGATTGTATGTGCATATCTGAATTAATACTGGGCAGGGATCTATTGTTAACTTTTTCAAAAGCTTTCTTCTCCATGAAACAAGTTTCTGTTTTTCCATCTTAATTTTAAGAAGTGGCAGTGGGGGAATAACTTTCTGTTTAATATTTTCAATAGTATTTATGAGCTTCCTATGTTATTGCAGAATAGTAACGGATGCTGGATTTTTTTTTTCTTTACACATGGCAGCTCACAGTTTCTAATATAAAAAAGCACTATGAGACAGTTTCCCATGATGATATTATATTCTGAGATTTTATTTGGAATTGAAAGCTAGAGAGATTGCAGATTAAGTAAGAAAGCAATCTTTAAATTATGTTTCAGTTGTGGTAAAACTCAAAGCTTTTTGTTAAACTTCTCAGGGACTCAACTGACAATAGAAAGAATAAAATAAAATATTAGTGAACTCAGCTTTCAAAATTACATTTGTGTTTTTACTCAGTATTTTTTTTTTCTTTACGTGTGCTTGCATGTGTATCACTTATTAAAATATCTTTTGGGGGGTTCTGCAAAGTGTATTTTTAGTGGTCAGCCATTTAAAATTTTATTTTATCTTCAACATACTTGACATTTAATACAGCACCTTGAATTGCAACAGTAAAATTGAATCACAATTACATAACCAAATTTAGGAAGAAATACACTATCTTTTTCTCCACAAGACATATTTGCTTTTCAACTCTCAGTCAATTTTACTTTCTATAGTCTAGTGAAGAGAAGGACCCAGGGATACATGATAGCAGTGTTCCAATATTTGAGAGGCTGCCACAGAGAGGAAGGGGTCAAGCTATTCTCTAAAGCACCCGAAGGCCAGACAAGGAATAATGGATGGAAACTGAACAAAGAGAGATTCAAACTGGAAATAAGGACAAATTTTCTGACAGTGAGAACAATCAACCAATGGAACAGCTTGTCCTCAGAAGTTGTGAGAGTGCCATCACTTGACACTTTCAAGAAGAGATTGGACTCCCATCTGTCAGAAATGGTGTAGAGTCTCCTGCTTGGACGGGGTTGGACTAGGTGATCTATAAGGTCCCTTCCAACTCTGATTATCTGTTATCTGTTATAGGAAGGCACAAATAGATGCAGCTAGGACTTTAAGTCCCAAAATATTTATACTGAAATATGAGTATCTAATTGTGTATTTCTTTCTGCTTTTATGATTGCATTTGTTTTGCATAATCCTGTGATCACCGAAGACAGATCTGGAAGCCTACCAACTTCAGTGATAATGTAATACAGTTCCTAAAAATGTAAATGATCAAAACATTAGTGGGAATTTCACTCAGCAAACCCATTTCAGCTCAAGTTTCCACTCTTCCTTATTTTAGCCTATTCGTGTAATGGTAAAACATTGGTTCATCCTATAGAGCAGTACTATTTTGGCCAATTTTTAAAATTTAGAATAAATTGGCTCAAATGGTTAGTATTTGGTGTGTCTTTCCCATTTACATTATCACTGACTAAATGAGGAAATATTAGATGCTGTTGAATGAATGCAATGGTATCCTATTGCGGTGATCATTGTTACCTTGAACGACTAGGCTGAATTTTGTTTCATATATTCTATTCTATAACATTTTTCTTGGACTTTACAAATATACAACATTCCCCTACAGGCTCTTAGTTTCAGAATGTGCAGGCCTGTCAAGCTTTTAGTACTGTCCTTGGACCACATTTATGGTTAAAAGCCTTAATAGATGGTTTGAGGATATGTTAATCTAACTTTTAAATAAGGTATTTATAAGAAAATAAAGTTAGCTGGAAAAACTGATGAATTTTAGGTTCTATTAACTGGTATGATGCATAAATATATCAACATATATGGAGCAGCAGGCAAGTACTAATCATTGTTCTCTGATTTGGATGCATTAAATGTTCTGGGGAGTCCATAGCTTTGCCAGTCAATTAGTTGTACACTGATAAATATGCACAATGCAAAAGAAGACAAGCAATCCTTTCTTGGCCAGAAAATGTTATTTCAGCGAGACACATCCTGGTATCTTAATGTCAAAAGAAAGTCTCTCAAAAGTGTTCATGCTTTTCTTGAATTTTTAATCCTAATATTTGTTTTGGCAAAAGTGGAACTACTCTAAAATAGCGCAATTTTAAACCCAACTGAAACTGTTGGGATTATGTCTGAATAAACAGACTGAGGATTGGCACTTCATGAAACAGAAACATAATGCTGCTGCTTATTTTGAAATGGCACAATTATGTAAAGATGTTCCTTCCAGTGCTGATTCAAATTAGGGAAGGTGGTATGTGTGCATTCCTTTGGGTTTCAGATTTTAAGGGTGTGCCTTTTTTGAATAAGCCCAAACAGTAAGTGATACTCTAGCTTTGCAAGCATTTCTTTGTTTTTACATACATTATGAACTGACACAACTTCACCTAATTTCCTCTGATGGACAGTTGAAGACAAGTAAAAGGAAAATACATCAATGAGATTTGCAACTATCCCTCATAATCCAATTGATAAACCAAATGGCGATCCTGAGCAAACACAATTCCCCAAGGCTATAATAATGAATGCATTATTTTCAATTCACTGGAAATTTCATGCCAATTCTGTAACAGATTTTGACCCTTTTGAATTGTATCACATTCAAACTTTTAAATACAGTAGATCATGCAATACTTTAAAAGAAGCATAAAAATCTCAGTAAATACTGAAAAATATTTTCAACCCAGAAGGGGTTAAATGTCTTACTTGTTTGAAAGTCTTATTTTAATATTGCTTATGTTGCTGAAATATATTACTTTTAGGTGGAGAAGAGAGCTTGTGTCTAAAGAGACAATTCTTCGTAAGCATTAGATTTGAGAATACTGTTTATTTTGTCCTTTCATATTTTTCCTCAGAGTGCTTTATGGAAATAAGATCACAGAGATTCCCAAGGGCCTTTTTGATGGGCTTGTATCTTTGCAGTTATTGTGAGTATTATCCTAGTTTATTTTATTTCAATACAGAATATAAATTTCTAAATAATGACCTTGCACACTGAAACTCCACTTATATGTTTATTGTTAGTTGAAAAGACTGATGTGTGAATCCATCAAAATATGAAATGTCACGATTGATTTGACAATGTAGACTTAAAAAATGGATATTTGGTAATGTGTAGATCAGTTTCTTGCTGGATTATGTTTAGTTTGAAATAATTTTACAGAACCTTGTTAAATCATCAGATCTTCAGAATCCACAGAGTTATTAAAAGATACTGATCTTGAACTAATTACTATTTTGATAAAAAAAAAACATTCAAAGTGCTTTGAAAGGTATATACTATGAGGCTCCAATCATATATGATTGAACCTTTGTAATACTCAACTTTAATTTTTGCAATGGAATTATATGTAATTATGATTTCAGATACATGAGTATTTTCTATAGTCATATTAGCAGTTTCTGTTTTATTCAAAGAACTCTCTAAAATTGTATACAGGTAGTGCTCAACTTACAACCAGAATTGAGCCCAACATTTCTGTTGCTAATTGAGACATTTGTTAAGTGAGTTTTATCCCATTTTACAACCTTTGTTACCACATTTGTTAAGTGAATCACTGCAGTTATTAAGTTAGTAACATTATTGTTAAGTGAATCTGATTTCCCCATTGGCTTTACTTATCCAAAGGTCACAAAAGGGGATCACATGACCTGCAACTGTCATAAATATCGGCAAGTGGTCAAGCATCTGAATTTTGGTCATGTGTGAAAAACAGACATAAATCACTTTTTCATTGCTGTTATAACTTTGAACAGTCACTAAATGAACTGTTGCAAGTCAAGGACTACCTGTACTGTTTTTGCTGGTAGCTGATGTAATTATGTTCTTCTTTTCCACTGAATAAGTATCATAAAACTGTATCTAATATTCTTTAAAACTATTACAAAATGCTCTGTATGCTTGGTGTAAGCACACAGAGATGTAGAATTTACGTTACAGAGATTTTTTTTTTTTAATAATTAGGATGTGGACAAATATTTTGCAACAATAGTTTAGAAGGGTCCTTGGTGCTATCTGAGTTTGCTTGTTTTGTTGCAGACATTTCATTACCCAAACTAGGTAATATCATCAGTATTAGAGAGGAGTGTGGTTTACTGTCAGTTTATATTCTGGTGGCTTGCCTCTCAGTGTTGGTGGGGTGATCTTAGAGATTCTTTGGTGGGGCTGTTTATGGTTGGCTTCTTTGGCAGTTTCTTGAGTGGGTCATTGTTTACTTGATTGCTGGTCTGATGTTAACCTTGGAGTTAATCTATGCTTGCTCTGGAATAGGATTGGAAGGTGGTTGTACATTATTAATGGTGAAACTTCTTTCTATCTCACTTCATTTAGATTATAATAAGAATTTATATTCTAACTTTTAGTTTACTTTAGGACTATTTCTTTTTTAATAATTATTTTAAAACAGTGTAATTGGATGTTCACATTGTTAAGATAGATTTTTAACAGCTCAATGGTATGTACTTAACTTTTCATTTGTACTAAAGATTTTGCAAGTTTGCATTTTTTTGGCTAGATCTTTGAATAAGATAACCCAACATTGGACAGTTTAAAAATATAGTTAATTTAGTATTTAGTAGGGTTTAATTGGAATATTTTTATTAATATATTTTTAATTTATAAGCCATTATAGGCTTTTTCAAGTGAACATTGTATTCAGAAAGAAATATGAAATATTTCTGATATTATACACTTATGTGTTACTAATTCCATACATGTGGTTAACATAACTAGTAATGTTTCAGGAATTTCTCTGATAGATCTGATAAATCCCAAAGTGTTATGTAGCTGTGAAATATTAAATAGTATTCCTGAATGGATTAGACAATTCTGTGACATGTTGGATTCACAAAGCAATACATGAATTACTATGGTATCCTTAATATGGAATCACAGGCAAATGATACTTATCCTTTTTTTCACTTTTCTACTTAGAATATTTCATATTGATGCTCCTCTCAGAAAGCAAGTGACTCTGGATGGTGTACAGAAAACTTAAACAATAAATACCTAAAATATTATCAATTATTTTTTTAAAAAATAAACTTTAAGAACAAAGCTAAAATAAAGAAATAATAAACAATAAAACATTAATAGAAATAGAGTCACCTCAGTAGTTGATATGGAATAACAAGATCTTGAAGGACTTTCTTAGTTAGAAGTGATGAGGCCAACCTCACCTCAGAAGGAAGTAGATTGCTCTAGTAGTGTTCCACAGCAGAAAAGGCCCCCACCTAGGTCCCACCTTGCCTTTTAACAAAACAAAACAAATTCTACTGAAAAGAAAAAAGAAAAGAAAGGGGGGAAAACTCAATATAACTATAATAAATATAAGTTAAACCCCAATATATTTTCTCTATGAATAACAAAATAATTTTATGCAACTGTTATAACTCATACATATCTACTCTGAATTCATTTTTTACCAAGAGCATGAAGAAGTTTGTTTCTTTGGTAGAGAAAACATGCTGAATCTTTTGCATAAAAAAGTGACATACTAATTTGACATAGTTGTCCAAAATAACATTTCAAAGATAACATTTTTGTTGTCATGTGATTTTTGAATCTATTTGTGTTGTTTCAAAATGAACATTATGAAATACACAGTTAATGAAACAGGCATATTGAAGTACGTTATGTTCTTATTCCCTGCTGGATTCATTGACAGTTTACAATGATATCAAAAGAAAAAAAAGTGAACACTACTCACATGACTGAGTGACACACAATATGAATATAATTTATATCAAAATATGAATATAATTTAAGTCCAAATTCCTGTTTGATTTAAAATCTTCCAGAATGATGGTTCTGTGAAACCAACTTCCATATTAAGCCTATCATAGTGGAGCAGCTAAGAATTCATGGCCACTCTGACAATCATGATTTTCCCAATTTGTCATCATGCATTACATGCAGCTGGTCAATATTTAGATTTTCTTCCCTATACTCAGAAAGACAATGTCAGTCTGATAGTTCAAGATTTTACCACTCCCTTGTAATGATCAGACCATCTTTTAACTTATGTTTGTAGCAACTATTCCTCATTGCTGATGCAGTGTATGTATCTTCAGAGGTTAATTAATTCCATTTGCTTGCAAAGGGCTCTGGAGGAGTCCTTAATAATGTGATAAGAATTTCTCTGAAAACAAAATACATGTTTTGAAGAACAAATTTGAAAAGAAATTAACTGATATGAATATGAATATAATTTATATCAAAACTGTGTGTCACCAATTTTTATATTTATTGATGATCTATGTCTGAAAATCCATATTTAATTGTAAATCTATTTTGAATTGGGAAGCCTTGGAAATATGCCAAACATGAGCACCCTAAAAATATTTTGTTTCATTTATCAAAATTGGACAACATTGAAATATAGAACTAGCTCTATCAATACAATGTAAGTAGTTTGGGGCACAATGATGTGGAGTTTTATAAAATTTTATAAAATTTTACCAGATTGCTAATTTTAGTATTTTAGAATATCATTAAGGAGAGAAAATGTGAATTTTTCTACCTGTGGTCTCAAAATGAAATATTTGCGGGGGTGTGATGCTACTGGTTCTGCCCGGCTCTATAGAACCGGTAGCTCCGAAGAGCAGCAGACACAGAACCAGTTCTGTGTCTGCTGCTATTTGGCCCACCCACCTGCCCGGGCTGTTATCTGTCCTAAACCTCAGCTGCTTTGCGCAGTGCAGCTGAAATTGAAAAAGCAGTTTTAAAAAAGTGCTTTTTCAAATGCTGCGCACCCATGCGCGGTGCTTATCAGCTGTCCAGGTGGCACAGTTTATGGTATAGTATACCCGCAAAATGTAATTTCCGAACCGGTAGTAACACAGATTGAATTCCACCCCTGAATATTTGCCCAAAGGTGCTATTTCTTGCTGCATGCAGGCAGCAAAATGTTTTAAATCATCTGCTTTGGATATTTTACATCATTTGACAGTCTTTTCTCATAGAAAAATGGGTAACTCATTAATCAGGTTATGTAGTCCAAATTCCTGTTTGATTTAAAATCTTCCAGAATGATGGTTCTGTGAAACCAACTTCCATATTAAGCCTATCATAGTGGAGCAGCTAAGAATTCATGGCCACTCTGACAATCATGATTTTCCCAATTTGTCATCATGCATTACATGCAGCTGGTCAATATTTAGATTTTCTTCCCTATACTCAGAAAGACAATGTCAGTCTGATAGTTCAAGATTTTACCACTCCCTTGTAATGATCAGACCATCTTTTAACTTATGCTTGTAGCAACTATTCCTCATTGCTGATGCAGTGTATGTATCTTCAGAGGTTAATTAATTCCATTTGTTTACAAAGGGCTCTGGAGGAGTCCTTAATAATGTGATAAGAATTTCTCTGAAAACAAAATACATGTTTTGAAGAACAAATTTGAAAAGAATGAAAATAAATAAATAAAACAATGAAATCAACAAAATAAAAACAAAACAGGTATAACTCAGAAGTATATATCTAAAAGAAAGGCTTATTATGATTGTAGTATATTTACTAATAACAATTTCATACTCTCTTCCCTTCCTCTTGATTAAGAGATAGAAAACTCTCCATCCCACCACTTATCTATAGGCAAATCAAATCTTCTCTAATACAGGTGTCACTAAATGTCCAAACAGATACCTAAGATAATAACATTATTTAACATATATAAAACTTAGCATTCCACATCTGAACTCTTAGCTGTAAACAAGTCGATTTAGAGAGCATAAAATGGTCCCAGTATCCTAGTATGAACAAAAATACTTTAACATGATGAAAAGGGACAATTTTTCCTTTAAAAGAGAGCAATCTCACAAATATCCTTTACTTTCAGTAGAAAGACAACTAGATACAAAGATATTTTAAATGCTGTCAGGTTAAAATATATAATGTAATTATAGGACCAAAAGCTTATACACTGTGTTAACTGTAAGCAGACCAAAGATACAACATATATTTATTCCATTCTAGATGTTAGCAAATTCAAAGAGGACCATCCTATATAACATGTCCCATTCAAATAAACATGCCATAAATCAACTCTTAACTGCAAGCAAATTTACATTTAGTAAGCAGAAAGTAATTTCAATATCCTAATATAAAACAAAAGTCTGGAAATCAAATGACAAAGAGAACAAACTCATAAAAATCTTTGCTTTCAGTAAAAAGTAAATATTGTAAATATTGTCAGATTAAGACACATAAAGTAAGTGCGCAGAAAAAGGCTTAAACATCGTGTTAACCATAAGTAAATCTAATACACAACATTTTTCAAGTCCAAATATCAGCCAATCCAAAAAGAACCACCCAAAATAGCAATGTATGCCACTGTCGTCATGGGTCAGACACAACTTCATGACTAACAACAACAAAATACTGGTCAACTAAACCAACTTTGTGTTCCTTCTTTTTATGTAAAGTATTATTTGCTTTAATCCATTCAGATGATTACTGATCTTTATTTCAAATATTTTTTGGCTTTTAAACAATCTCTTTTATAAAGCTAGCACTTACATACACAAAAAAAATCCAACTGTTTGCTGGCATTGTCATTTTTGATTTACTTCTTAATTTTAAAACCTTATCCAATTTTTAAAAAATATTTGATGACAAATTCTTGTTGAAGGTCTCATTTATATTGATCTCGGATAGATTTTGTTGCAAATCTTTTTCCATAATATTCTCTTCTGTAAACAGAGTGTTCCCATGAAGACACAACATAGCTGCCATTATTGATTCAAAATCTTGGTGCAGTGCTTGGAAATATTTCTTAATGCATTATAAGTTACTTATCTTCTTGTGTCTCCAACATTTAAAAATACTTTTTGTTTCCCATTGAAGTACATTTGTTCTTTAAAATTAATTTCAAAATCTTACTATTCAAAATCCAATATTCCAATATTTTCTGAACCCTTAATAAGTTTAAAATTTTCTGTAGCCAAAATCTTGTCTTGCTTTTTTAATATTTTTTTTTATTCTTAAAGCTTTCAAAAACATAGTTTCATTTTCTTATATTGTGGATTAAAGACACTCACCTGATATTTCCGATCTTGTCATTTCAAAGGTTCTCTAACTTCTTTAAACCAGTTAAGATACAACTTTCAAAAGTGGTTAGCAAAGGAAGTACAAATTTAGTGACCTTTGAAAAAGCTCTGTTTGAAGCTGGAGCAAGGTTGTTAATATACCAATATACTTGGTATAGGAATTTAAGGAAAAATACATGGTTCTAACCATGATTCCAAGAGACTAGTTCTTTTTTAAAAAAGATATTAAACTTTAAACAAGAAAGATAAAAACTAACAGAGAGAAGTAAGTAAAGAATAAGCAAATAAGTCAAGAAAGTCAAGAAAAAGCCAGAAGTGTAGGAGAAAAAAGGGAAAAAAAGAAAATACAAAAAAGTGACTTAAATTTTTTTTCAACATTTCAAAAATCAAAAATTATTTGAATCTAATGGACTGTTAGCCAGCAAAAAATTATATTTCTTAAATAATAAACTGAAGAATTGTACTTTTATAACCAAAAAACAAGAATAGCAGAGATGATAGACTATTACCAACAATGTTCGTTTATACACATGTATTCTAGCTGTGGTAATATATCATCGGAAAACTTTTCAAGCTATTTTTGAAAATAAATTCACATAGTTTGAATAGTTATTTCTCAGAGTTCCCCCTTATAGATTTTTCTGCCTTTTAGCTGGTAATATTAAAATACTGAGCTCTGTAAATAATTACTGCTATTATAGTTCTTAATGATAGTAAATTGGATTAGTCATGGTGGTATGTACTCTGTGACAGCCACTGTCAAACCTCATTCAGATATTTATCTCTAAACTGGAAGTTATTTATTTAAAATCTCTAAATACTGTTTCCCATTAAAAATCTCAAAGTAACTGTGACAAAAAGGAGAAGGAATTTATCACATCATTGTGATAAAAATACCTTTGGTGCTTTCAACTATATATTGCTTGTAATTTTTATACTTCATAAGCTGCCAAGTGAAAGAATCAGTTTTGACTGTAATGGAAACTTATGTAAAGATAAATTGCATATATTTTTTCCAAATCCAGTGTGATGTTTAATATAAGCACTTTGACTTAGCCAAAGATTGTCCACATATATCTTTGCTGCTTTCTGTTTTTAGAAATACTTTGTAGTGTTTTCCATTGAACACAACCAGCAAGATGTACAGTGATAAATTTTTGTTTCTATCACAGTTGTTGGTCCCAAGTGATGTACTTAGATAGATAACTGTGAAATTTAGCTTGACCTAATCGTTATGAGGACTAATGGAGAAACTGCAAACAATTTACCCTTTGGCATGGTTGATTTTTCAGCCTGATGGTGGGCTATCTGTGTAAATACATTGGCAAATGTTGCAAAATAGTAGCTTAAGAACTATTGTAATGACAACAAAATAAGACTATAAATGTATTTCTTTTAAGTATGCATTTACATAAAGTCACCATTTTTTAAATTCATGCCTAATCTCGCTAATTTGCCTGTTTATTATACGTTTTTTACATTTCTTTCAAAAACACAACATATTTACTTAGTAATCCTCATAATAGCCAGTGAAGTAGGCTAGGCTGAGTGTATAGCCAAGCAGTGATTAATCTAGTACCAATGGGTACTAGATTAATAGTAGTCTTGGAATTTTTAAACTGTTTGTCATGTTAGATCAGAAGTGTTGGTGAGGGCAAATGCTAAAGAAATACAACAAGATTCTCACAGAAGCTTCTCCAAAAAGTGAATAGAGAATACTATTTTTGATGCATATCCTACCTTTGCTTTGTACATTCGAGGGGGTTACAGTAGACTTTACTCATTAGATGTTATATTCTATATTATGTGTTCTATAAATTCTCACTCTATAGATGCCTTGTAACCCTGTCTTAAATTTTATATGCTCATTGTCATTGTAGATCTTATTATATTTAACATAGTTTTAATGTTTACAGTATGGTTCAACATAGATGTCCCAAAGGTGCTTTTTCAAACAGCAACTAGATTTTCTTTGAAGATGTTTCACTTCTCATCCATGAAGTTTCTTTCAGTTCTCTCAAGAAGCTTTTTAGATGAGAAGCAAAATGTCTTCAAAGAAAAACCAGTAAGTCCAGTTGCCTCTTAAAAGCACCTTTGGGACAGCCATGACCTAAATGACTGAGAATCTCCGTAGATGTTCAACATAGATGTATCCTGGATCTCATCTATTACATACTAGTTACGGTCTTCTTCACTACTTGTACTAGTCTTTGACTGTAAAGAACTAAACTGTAACTATAGCAATATAGTTTCTTTATTGTTCAGCTCACATTTTTTATCATTTACGTTAGGGAACTAATTATCAATTAATGATATTTTTCTGAAATGCAAAGATGAAGTAATAGTCGCATTAATCAATCAATCAAGAATATAATTATGAGCAGAAAGGCTGCTGATTATCTCATCTATTTCTTTGGCATGTCTTGAAAAGGGTTTAACTGAAGAATATATTTATTGAGAATGTTGTAACAGGATTTTTTTTTTAAATGACAAATGTTTTGAGCCATGGTGGTGCAGTAGTTAGAACGCAGTATTGCAGGTTAATTCTGCTAACTGCTAGGGGTTTGATCCTCAGTGACTTAAGATTGACTTCCATCCTTCCAAGATCAGTAAAATGAGGAGCCAGACTGTTAGGGGCAATATGCCCACTCTCTGCTTAGAGAGTGCAGTAAAGTATTATGAAGTGGTATATTAGTCTAAGTGCTATTGCTATAAAATTGGTTTTAAAAGTGAGAGTTTTTGAGATTTTAGAACCAACTATAAATGTGGGAGACATTCCAGTGTAATGGTGGAAATCATTGTACAGGAATGTTGAATGAGTTCCAATCCTCTCTTAGACACAAAATGTCACTGGCTGATATTACATCACTTATTCACTTTCAGTCCAAGTCAAAGAGCTCTTGTTGTGAGGAACATAGGAAGGGGGAGCATTATATCTACCACCTTGAATATACAAAGGCAGGATATGTATCAAATAAATAATATTATTTTTCACTTTTTAGAGAAAACCTTGTTTATTTAGTGAATAAACAGTGAAGTTGATTGTTTATGTCTTTGTCATTTAGGTTCATGACCAGTTTGGGGACACGACCATCCTTTTGTACTTTGATCCTTAACGATATAAGAAATAAGATAATGTTACCTAGCTCAATCTGGGTTTTTTAATTGCTGATATGGATGTCCTTAATAGAGAAACTGATCAGATAATAACAATTATGGATGGTAAATTGGGTGATTTATGGACCAGGTATTCTCCACAAGGAACATTATGGATGTTCTGGCCAGTAATGCCCATCTTTAAAGAACTTTGATCTGAACTTAGAGATTCATGATTTAATTACTTCTCATTAAGACTTCTGATATGAACTGTGCAATCACTTTTTGGTATATACTTTGCTTACCATATTAGTTTAGCCCTACACTAGTTGCACATATCACCAAATTATTTCTAGGCATTATTCTTGATGACACTTCTCTGTTATGCCCTTAAAGATTTGGGAATGTGATATATACCAAGATTAATGTATTTATACAATTCTGGGTGTAGTTTAAATTTTGTTTTCAAATCCATGTTTTGCAACCATGAATAGGGAAATGGATGGAAACATAAGATAACAGTTTTTCAGTGACAGACTCTAGATTGTGGTACTTCCTTTCTAAGTACATCAAAGTGGCTCCTATTTTACCTGTGTCTGAATATTATAAATAACATTCTTATGGGGGTTTGTTATAATGTTATTACATATGTTTAACTTGTAAGTCATTTTGGCAAAAATAGTATAAGGCAAACCAATGAATTAATAATTTGGTCAATAAATAGCAGTATTGAAGGTTTTAATTCCATATTATATATAGCATTTTGTGTGAGACTAATCTCTTAAATCTTATTTTCAAGACTCTATTGAAAAAAAATTCTTGTTTGTTTTCAGGCTTCTCAATGCAAATAAGATCAACTGCCTGAGAGTAAACACATTTCAAGATCTGCATAATCTTAATTTGTTGTCTCTTTATGATAATAAACTACAGACTATCAGCAAAGGACTTTTTGCTCCTCTTCAAACAATTCAAACATTGTGAGTATCAAGTAATATTATATCTGTATTTTTCCATCTTCCTCAGCCAATGCATCCTATATATGGTTCCACAAATGAAAGTCCTTTGATCCCACCCAAACTGCTAACTTTGAGACATAGTAGATTGATGTAGTAGAGGAAGAAACCAAACATTTAAATGCTTCCATTTCACATTAAAAACTATCAAGTTAGACCATAGAACATTGGACCATAGAAAATTGGACAAATGACATAACAGAAAGTAGTTAAAATACTGAAATGAAGAAAATAATGGCAGAATTTCTGGCATTATTTCAAATTCTGGTTTTTGTTCTACATTCTTTATTTTCTTCAAAAACAAAGATCATGTTCTATGCTACTTTCATTCTTGTTTTAAGACAATCAGAGAACTTAAAAACGGATTTATAGATTCATGTTTTGGCAGTTGCCAAAAAGCAGAATCCAATAAAAAAGTTCCACTGGTATTTTCCAACCCAATGGAATATTGAAAATGTAGAAGAGGCAGTTGGGCAGCAACTTAAAATGCTTCTGGCTGCTGCATACTTGAATACTTCTCCTTTCCCCCAAGTTGGTCACATAACCCAGAGCAGCCTTTACACTGCCAGCTCTGGCCTTCTTAGTGTATGTGTACCATAAAACACAGAGATTTCTCTCTCTAGTTTTTGTCATACACAAAAAAATACAATGCTTACTATGGCTATTGGTTGTAAAGGAATGGGAAGAATTCAAGAAACCTGCTTTCCCTAGCTTAAAAAAACAAACAAATCATCATAGGTTAGTAAATTTTTGCTTCTCTTTTAGATTTGCTAATGGTCACAAATCTGCTTCTTGTTATTGGGTGGTTGCTGTGCTGCTGTGGTTTTTCTAAGCTGTACTATTTTGCTCTAGGATACTGATAAACTAGTATTCTAAAGCAAGCTTTCTGTGTTGTATCAATGGTGGAAGTGTTGGCTACTGTTCTGGAGCCTGGTTCCATTTCAGGCAGCTGCATAAGGTACTTCATAACATCTTCCTATCTTAGGCATAATCTAACATTGTTATTAAGCCCACTTACATGAAGAGATCTTTTCTTCTCTGTTTTTCCTGCATGCTCTCTCAAATCTCTTTAACTGGATAGTTTTCTCCAAACATAATATTGTTCTGTGAGTTCCTTGGTGTTCTCTGAGCTTGATTGTTAGAGATAGATCATCTTTTAGAGATAATCAAAAGGAAACAGACTAAAATTCCTTCTCATGAGCAATTAACACCCAGATGAGCAGATATTAGCTCCATGATTAATCCTAGGCCAACTATCAAGAAGTGAATAACCAAATCAAAGAATTACTGATTCAGACAAACAAACAGTAAATAGCACTCTAATCGAGGAAACACCTAGAACACATACATCAATTCTATCAAGGAAGCCATTAGTTTATACAGAAAACAGAGCAAACTTCACTCCCTTTTTAGCACCAATATTTATTATCTAGTTTGAAAATGAAACATCTGCAATAAAACAACCAAGCTCAGGGAGCACCAAGCACCATTTCAGCCCTCAGCTACAAATATTCTCTTTTATCAATAATGTTGATATCACCTGGCAAAAATGAATTCAGTGGTAAGGAGACTCATCATCCACATTACACTGACAGAAATAGATTCTGCAGCAGATTGAATTAATTAGATTTAATTGCATTATACTGCTGTAGGTTTCCAGTTTCACAGAGAATTGTAGTAACTATGCAGCAAACTCAAATGAGCTATAGGCACATCCAGAAAAGTTACATCTTGTCAAACATTTTCTCTTTAAGTACTTGTTCCTCTGCTAGTCACATCATTTGAAAAGTGGATTTCCAACTTCCTATGATTATCTCTCTTTAGTATTTTTTCTCAATGTCTTTGTGCAAGTAAAATATTCAGAATTGTTTGCTAATAAAAATGGTGTTTCTCAGAGATAATCTAATTTCATTTCAATTATTCTACCCGTTATACTACCATATTATCATACCTTTTTTGATTATGTAGCTCTTAAAATATATTTTTTTTCATTTTGATACCTATTTGTTTTCATTATGTCTTATACTAAAGGATAGTATCAAGATGCAAGGATAAAGGAAAGATCAACATTGTTTAATTTTTACATCATATATGCACCAGCTCTTGACAGTTTCTTGGATTCACTAAAAGAATTTGAAATTTTTTAAACAATGGGAGAAAAAACCCTAGGCTGATTGACACCATCAGAATGTTTTGGTAAAATATTACTAGAAGAATCTAGCTAGGTTCGGTGTCTAGGATTATTTGCTTCTTTTCACTCTTCTTATTGATTTAAATTATTGAAATTTTATGTGATTGTGCCTTCTATTAATTGGTATCCAAAGCCATTTAGGCTTACAACATTGTTGTATGAGTGGCTGTTATTTTAAACTTCCTAAAAATGAAACCTGCCCTAAGTAATGAGCCATTTTATGTGGCTAGCTTACCATAATTGGCTTAGAATAGGGGTGTCAGACTCATGTCATCACGTTTACATCGTGTGATGTAAACGGGACTTTCACTCCTTCGCTAAACTGGGCCAGCGCATCATGCATCTATCCCACAGGCTGAGAGTTTGAAAGCCCTGGCTTAAAGCATTGCATCTTTCCACTCCATAATTAAATACCCCAACAAGGAGATAATACAGTTCAAGTTGAGGAACATGAATTATTGTTAAATGTTTATAGCTAGTTGTTTAATCAATAGCTATCATCAAACAGAAGGTGTTTTTCCTGAAACAATTGTGTTTATAGGTTTATACCCCATTTTCATTATATTGCTTTAGTATGAAAAAAGACAACAAAAAATAAATGAGAACCAATATACAGCATTAAACCTTGATTTGACAAAGTTACATGTATCAATCTTTCTATTACATTAATAAATAAAAAATTCATAAGTAGAGAGTCAACATGTTATCAATCCAAGGTTGTAAATCTGGGGCAGCAATATCTTTCCACTGAAAATGAATAATTTGTTTTGTTATATCTCACACATAGCAAATCTATAGTTCTCTGTATGGTGATATATTCCTCATATTTGGTCTATAATTCAAAATCATTTTCACATCTTTAAACTATATGACACTTTCCTCATTTGGGGATATTAAAGTAAACTAAAGCAGAATAATAATGGGTAAATTCATATTTCTGGCACAGCAGTTATGTGGTGTCTATTAGTGAAACATGAGCCTGGAAAAACTAGAAGGCAAAAGAAAAAATTGAGGATTGTCCCACCTTAACTTTCTTTACTATAAAACAAAGAGAAGGGGAAATGCTGGCAGAATTTGAAAATTCTATTGGCATAAATAAAATAGATTTCAACTACTTCTTTCCTGACTAATCTACTTAAGGAGCAGACAATACCCTATATGTAATTGCCTCCTCCATTAATTTACATTTTTAGTGTAATTAAGACATAAAACTCTTTTAAAAATTTTCATTAAATTATTCTCGTTTTATAAATTTATTTTTTTAAAAAAATATTAATTATGAAGTGTCCATTTTAGCTTTTCTAACACTTCCAAAGTTCCTGAAAATAACTAACAACTACCTTAAAATAGTTTTGTTTATTTATTTATTAAGAGAGAGAGAGAGAGATTCAGAATTGCCACAAAAAACATTTCTATATTGATACATAATTCATAAATTTTGCCTGAACCAAACAATGACATAATTCTTATTAACAGTAACAGCATATACTGGTTTGTTGAAGATTTAGATCATCCAAAGATGAAATACATTAGAATTTAATTTTTCTATTGATGGAAACCCTTGATTCTTCTACATCTTCCCCTTGTGCCCTGAGGTATACTAGTTTACATTACAATCTCTAGAAAGTGTTGATTTTGTGACCCCAAAAATAGTTTAAATTTGTTACTTCTAAAAAGATTAATTGACTACAATTTATCATTGACCAGTTTTCTAGACAACAGGTCTATGCCCTTTAAAAAGTGACTTTGTTATATTAATTTGTGTTTCTTTCTGGAGAAGGCTTGCTGCTGACTTAACAAGCTAAAAAGAGAGAGAGAGAGAGAGATGGCTCACAGAATATCCCACACACAACTCTTAATTCCATCCCACTTCTGCCAGACCCAGTGTATTGGAAGCTGATTCAATTATTCTGCTCTTCAGTTGTGTATTTGTAAAAACAATGATGGACTACAGTGTCACAGGTCATTTCTGGTTAAACATCCCATCCCTCTTGCAGGCATTTAGCTCAAAATCCATTTGTGTGCGACTGCCATTTGAAGTGGCTGGCTGATTACCTGCAGGATAATCCAATAGAAACCAGCGGAGCTCGGTGCAGCAGTCCGCGTCGTCTTGCCAACAAACGAATCAGCCAGATCAAGAGCAAGAAGTTCCGTTGCTCAGGTAATTCATTTATCCAGGCTGTGCTGCACTTTGAGTTCAGAAATAAGCAGGTCCAGGGAGCCTACTAATCCAATCTGAGGGACAGTGTTTGGTATAATGGATATTATGTAGCATCTTTCCAAAATTAAATTTGAGAAATTGGATTAGTCCTTTAGAAAATCTAGTTACTTTGTGCATTAAACGAGAGAGAAACCTCTAGCTTTCATTTTGGTTTATTTGGCTATTTAGTTAAAAACTAGGTTTCCCTTTTAAAAGAATGCAACCTTGGATTGCAACCTTCAAAGAAAGTGATACACAAGCTCCTGGGTATCCAATTTTTTTCTTTAAAAAAACAGTAAAATAATTTAGATATGTTTTGCCCGAATTCATAGAAGTTTTATTAGTTCTTTTTTAAAAAATCTTGCTGTCCAAATAAAGGCTTAGTCAGGAATGCTTTTCTGTGAATTACTCAGAGTGACTTTGAACAACGATCAATATAGCTCTTTGGAGAGCTGAGGAGATTATTGCAACAGTGTGCATTTTAAAAATATAAGATGGTAACCCACAACATCCACAGTACAATAAAAGTAAAACACAACAATAAATTAAAATTTGGAAAAATACATTAAAATGTAATTTCAGTTACACTTAATTCAGTTTCAAAAACATTGTTTATGTTTAAAAATTAAATGGATAGAGTCTATATGGATTTGGTGGACAATAAACCCTTGCAAATCTGGGTTCACAAACTTAAATGTGTAGGAAGACAATGATGATTTAAAAAATACTTCCATCAGTTGTCTGATAATTCCATGCCATGATAAACTACAGTAAAATAGTGTGATCCACCTTAACTTTTAATCTATTAATTTTAATATTGCCAAAGTATCTGAATGAGAGAAGAGAGGGGGCAGAAATAAAATAAAATAGAAATAAAAAGAAAAGAAAATGGCAATTAGGAAAAGAATGAGGAAATATGTAAATATGTAAATATATCATGGAGAAGATTGAGATGTAAGGATAAAAGATATTGATTTATAGTAAGAGTAAGATGTAATTGTAAAGGAATAAGTAAATACATATACTGAAAAATGTGAGGAGATGCAAAAGATGTCTTGATGTTGATAACAATGTGTAAAGTTTTATTTGATATTTTTAAAATTTGGAAACTTAATAAAATTTATTTTTAAAAAAAGAAAATTCAATTGCTTATGCTAATCTCAGCTCTGGGGATTGAAAAGAAATCACAATTTCAGTATAAAGCTAAATTGAAGCTGAGAAATTCCTTTTAATGATACTGATTTCATTCCATTTCTTTAGATAACCATAATATCTGACAACAGAATTTTAAAGTCATGCTTATAAGCTATACATTATTTTAAACAAAAGCTCTTTTGAATTTAATTTTTAAAATAACTTGGATTTATATTCTTGCTGTTCATGATTGGAAATGAGTAAAAGTGTGATTTGGATAAGGGAAAACTAAAATTCCATTTTCTGATACGTTGCTCTTTTGTTAGATGAGCACATTTTAGCTTTGCATAACTTATGATGAAAAGTGTTGTTTTCTCCTTAACAGACGTAACTGGTTACAAAAAAAATGCTGAGAGCACATCGTCTTAACCATCATAAATTGGCATGCCAAAATTTACTTTTGAGGTTAAATTGTCTATGCTGTTCTTTCAGAATTAATGCATAAGTGTTAAATGTACACAAACACATAATACATTAAACTTCATATTGTATTAATGTTATCAAAAGTTTGTTTTGTGCGGATTTTGGGGAGAGAAGTTAGCCAGGCAAGAGTATCTAAAGATTATACATTTTAATGATTACTCATTTCAAAATGCAACCGGCGTGAAGTGAAATGATCTTATTGCCTGATGCTGTGTTGGAAACTGACTTCATTTGCCTTTATTTCTAAATTATAAAGTTTAGTCGGATGGATTTCGGTCTCTGTGCTTGAGCAATTAGAAGAGCTACAATGTTCCTGTTGAATTTCAGCTGACTGTTTGTACTTTCAAGTTATTGTAGAAGGTATTCAGTAGGTGTCAATTTTCAGTAAGTGTCATAATCCATCAGCTGTACTTGCCCAATAGCAGCCAAGCATTTAATGCAAGATGCCAGTGCTGTTACCCTATCAAATTATTTCAGCAGGTCTGTGTGCTTGGTACCATTTGATTAAGGTATTTACCATATAGTTTTGTTTTCTAAGCTATCGGCAAAATAAATCCAGCAAGATTTACTTGTCCAACAATAATCTCATATTGCAGTAGAATTTTAACTGTTCCTTGATTGGCGCACAGTTCTACAGCGATGCCACAAACGTTATGAAGATTTTTTAGCCATTCTCAGAAAACTGTTTCTTCCTTTTGCTTCCTTTCTATTTCATTTGGCTAATTATTGATCTGTCCATTTCTGTGATTTTTCTGCTTGATAAAAGAAAGTTCAGAGTCAGTGAAGATTTCCTTTCTCGTTTAACAATAAGAATGTATTTATCATTTGAAGTTCTAAATCTATGTCCTGAGTATTTCAGCATTTGTGTACTTATTCCATTTCACTATCAAGCACACCACTAATGTAGCAAACAATGGAAGAAGGACAATCAGATATTGCCAATAATCTATTTGTCAGATGCTATTTTACAATAATTCACAGTAGTGATATAAATCTGAGAATGCTTATATTTTTAATTACATGTTTATGTAATTTACTATCATCAATATTTTTTATAAAAGAGAGCAGGTCTTTACAGTATATTGCACCTCCAGTTGAATTCAAGAGTGGTGATTACTATTTTCAAATATCATAGACTACAGATGCAATGTGTCAAATGCATAGGCTGTTATGGATTTCTTCACAGAATAAAATCTTGTATAATTGAAGAACACAGTAAGAAACAAACTTCTGGTATAACAAATTCTACTCATATTTTACCTTTCACAAAGCATTGAAAACTTGACTTTGCCATCAAGACTTTCATAGTATGACTGAACCCATTTTTGTGGTATTAACTATGCTGAGATTCTTTGTTATGTTATTTTATATTTTTCTTATTGTTTTTACACTTGCTTTTACTATGTTTTTATTCTGTTTCTAACTTAGCAGCCCAGACTCACGTATAAGACATGAGCACACACACACACACACACACACACACACACACACACACACTTTTCTCTTTCTATACAAGCTTTTCAAACTTCCAAAATGACCATGCAAAATTCAGTAAAAAAAAATAAATCCATCTCTTTGGAATACTGCTAATTAATAAATAAACATAATACTTAAAAAAACAATATAATTTTAGCAATTTATTCCAAACATACTTTATGTTGAAATGTTTTTTGAGGGGGACATTGTAAAATCCAAATTTCTTAAATCTGGAAATCTTAAATCTGCAAAATTATATTAGTTTAGTACTAATTAAATTGCTGTTGCTTTTAAGGACTGCTCGAGCTACAGTCATTAACCCTTCCACAGGGCAGTTTAATAACTAGTAAGATAATTTAAAACCTGTAATATACACCCTCCTTGGGATCCTTTTCAACATGAGAAAAATAGGTCAGAGTTACAGTTCACATGCAGCCACCCAGCTTTACAATATTTCTCTGTTAGGGCTCTGTTCCTTGTGCCAAATGCATGTATTCTTAGTTTGTTTTATGTGCTTTTGTAGAAAGCTTCTGCCATGTATAACACTCTAGGTGAAAACAAACAGCACCACTGTTCAGATTCACATATATGAATTGGGACTTCTTTGCATAACAGTTCTTACGGTTTTCTGATATTGCTTCTAATAAGAGATTTCTCTAAATCAAAAAAACACCTTACTTAAGTTGGAGGCTTCTGGTTGGGAGGGAGCAGACAGAGATGTAATTATGCCACAATAAATGTTACTTTTTCACCATGGTGTTCGGATACAGTCATTTAGATTCCAGTGCAATATAATTGTGGAAATGTCCATGCTACTGTATAACGCAAAGCAAAGCAGCACCACAACAGATTTTTTTTAATAGCAATGAAATATGAATCAACAGAAGCTTCATTGTGCTTACTGACAATGTCGTGCTAAAATCTGGAGAATAGAATATTCAGACTCCTGTCTAAATCTAGAGAGCAGGGGTCCAAACTTTATAATTTTAAGACTTGTGGACTTAGCCAATAAGTCTTAAAGTTTCTAAGTTTGGAGGTCCCTGACTTGTGGTTATAACAGTCAAAAAGGTAGTGTAGACACCTGCCTGTTTTAACGATTTTCAAACTATATCTAATGTATTAGTTCCTATAAAAAAGCTTAAATGTTTGAATGGGGATAGGGAAGAATAAGCATTATGACATGCTGATTATACCTTTATTTTAAACGCCTTGGTTGTATTAGAGGGAAGTTATTTTCTAAGCATTGCAACTCAAAAGCAAAAAAAGCTCACTTAAAAGAATAACACTATTCCATAAAAAATTCTACATGCATTGTAATCTGCTTAATGATGTCATGGATCATGTTTACAATCTGCACTTATTCTTCAGCATTAGCTGTCATCTGTAAGCCTTTCAAAATAATTTGTAACAGTTTCATCTTCAAAATAATCTGTTAGTTGGTCTTCTAAACTTACTTAAACTTACTTAAACTTAAAATACAAATTTATTTTTGCCTTTGTAACAGTAAATTTGACTTCTTGAACTTCAGCTCCTTTATGCATGGGAGAAACGGACATCAGCTCACAATGAAATCTCCAGCTTGTGCTTCTCCATGCTACTTCCTCTCAACGCTCTTATCTCTTTGGCGGCTGCTTAACACTGACTCTGCCTATTAATGGGATTTTCCTTTGTGCTTGATCTAACCATGTGGTAGAACAATACAAATTGAACATGGTTCTGTCAAGCACCATGGAAGGCTCCATGCTTTCCTGCAGCATGGCATGCTGGAACACTTCTTCTGTTTTCAGAAGCATCAAAAGGTGAGAGATGACCTCATTGTGAAAGGAAGAAGGAAAAATAATAACAAGAGACATATGGTAAAGAGAACTGTAACAGTTCAGTTTCATAATATTTCATACAATTACCTGGCTTGAAGCAGATTTCACAATGAGTCCACAGATCAGTCAAGCATTTAAATAGCAATTTTGAAAATAGCTTGCATGTGAAATAACTCTGGCATTATTCCTTCTAAGTGTACAAATTGAGTATCTAAAGATATTAGATTATGTTCCAGCTTCAGTGATGGTTTCATGATGTAAAAATTATTACTTTATCTTGTAAGCTGGGCGCAATAATGTGATATTGTGTAGGATGTTTTCCATTATTAAATAATTCCAGGGTAGTAGTATATGTGTTGAAGCAACCATGTGCTTTAAGAAAAGTCATTGTGTTCCACATAATGACATTCAGTTACAGTATAATTCTTTCTAAAACACAGAGAACTATAGTTAATAAGCAGAACTGTGGTAACTGTTGTATTCTTGGCCAAGAATGAAAATCCACTTTTGATATTGCTCCATACTCTGTATTTGGAAAGTATAGCAATAGAAGCATTAGCACTTAGACTTATACATTATACCACTTCACAATGCTGTACAGCCCTCTAAGCAGAGTCAGCATATTGCCCCCAACAATCTGGGTCCTCATTTTATCGACCTCAGAAGGGTGGAAAGCTGAGTCAAAGCCTGGTGAGATATGAACTGTCAAAATGTAGGCAGCTGGCAGTCCCCTGAAATAGCCCGCAGTTCTGCATCCTAACCACTGTACCACCACTGCTCTTAAACAATTATTACAAAATTCACTGTAATATGCATGTAACCATCTAAATATCTTATTTGTTTCTATAATGCCTACCTTCTGAAGGTGCTGTCTTTGTGTATCTTCCAAATAAACTGTGCATCTTTAATGGAGCCAACACAAAATCTTACTAAAATTTTACACCTAGGGTATACTTCCTATTTACCAGTTGTAATGATCTTGCTATTGCTATCAAAATAAAATCATATGCTAAATATACACACTTGTCTGTAAATATGTAACAATAGGAGAAGTTTAGAAGATGAACAGATGATTTGATTTTACATAATTAGTAAATGAGTTTTCCAGTATTCAGGAGATCAAGTTATAAAGTTTTTTTGCAGATATTTCAGCTTACATTCCAACAAGGATTCCTCACTTCCATGTTTCAAAAGTGGAAATTCCCTTGCAGTATTTGTAGTCTGTATTAAATTTTGTCTTGGGGTTTGGGATTGGATGACGATTAGAGATTTTCTGGGAGATGTTGATTAATTTGTTGCTAGGATTGATGTAATCTTTATTTTGATTGGTCCACATCAAGGACATCAATTAATTGACATCATCCAGGAAATCTCCAACCACTAACCAATGTCCTTCAGTTTAAATCTTACACAGGAAACTGAACAGCAACTCCCACTTCTGAACTGATGCCCTGAACCTTAGTCTTCTGGTGTGTGTAATTGGGAGGACCTGTTTTCTTATTGATGTGTAGATTTCTGACATACTGTGGAATATATATAAAATTCTTCTAACAATATGATAGTACTGTATATTGCAAATCATCAGTGTCCCGGGGGCTGAAGTAATCCAATTATACTATAGTAATTTGTCAATTAGTAATCCTAACCTTACTTCTGGCTGTAAAAAAAATAAAGTGGGTTTAAGTTTGTTGTGACTTTTTGTCAATAATTCTTAGCTTATCTCTTATGTGTAACATTTCTCTCTGAAAAGTGAATTGAGAAGCTGGTTTTCTTGAGCATTCTCTTATCCCCCCCCCATGAAAAACAAAATATTCCTCAGCCCCCCCCCCCAAATAATTGTAATAAGTCAATTACAATAGACTTTGTATATTACAATATTACAATAAAACAATTAAGTCTCCATTTATTGAGTTTCAGAACATAGCCTTTTCTGAATTGAACTAAATTATTTTCATAGTAGCCTAAAGTAATAATGAAATGTAGCACCACCACCCCCATGCTCCATTTTAAGTCCTTATGGGACTCAGGAAAGCCTCCTGGGGGTGCGTTTTTGCTCCCAGGAGGCTTCTCTGGGGCCCAGGTAGGCAAAAAATGGAGCAGGGGGGCAGGGGCGGTGCTGCACCTCCCTCCATTTTTTGCCTTCCTGGGCCTCAGGGAAGCTTCCTGAGCAAGGCAATAAGACAAGCAAGCAGAATCCTGGCACATAGGAACAGCTGATCGTCGGGATGGGGGAAAAGAAGAAATACCTTAAGGAGTCACTGGGTGGGGAAGAACTCAGTCAGCAATGTCAGGCATGCACGTAATGTTGCGCATGCACGATAAGGACTGCCTGAGCAAGGAGGGAAGGAACGAGCGGAGAGGGGTGGGGCCAGCCAGGGGCACGATTTGCCAGGTCTCCGAAATGGGCAGAATCATAACAACCGGTTCTATAGAACTGGTAGAATCCCACCCCTGATAGTGACCTATTTTAAAAGAAAGTAAAGTTTCTTGAACTCAGTTAGTTAGTTATGTGTTCATATGTTGTTAAAATATTTATACTCCTAAAGCAGACTCACCAATCTTCTATGCTATACTAATGTGAATGACTCCCTCCAAAAACTTCCAACATTTTGACTAAAATAATAATGAAAGCTAATACAGAAGTAAATAATAGCAATAGCACTTAGACTTATACACCACTTCAGAGTGCTTAACAACCGTCTCAAAGATGTTTACAGAGTTAGCATATTTGCCCCAACAATCTGGGTCCTCATTTTACCAACGTTGGAAGGATGGAAGACTGAGTCAACCTTGAGCCAGTCAGGATTGAATTTCTGGCAGTGAGCAGTGAGTTGGCCTACAGTACTGCATTCTAACCACTGTGCCGCCACAACTCTTACATAATGGAAGATATGTACCAATATGAACTTTAACTCTGATTTTGTAGTTCATATATTTTTTTCATCCAAATGTTTCTTTTTTTAAAAAAGGTCCCCTTCCAAGGTATTTCCATTCTTAAAGTTCTACAAGTAACAATATTCCATAGCTTTCATGTTATTCCACAGGTTTCTAGTGTAGGCACATATACTCTCATATTTATTTTTGTAATGGAAAAATGATTGTACATCATCCTTAGTGTTACATCTCTTGATCTGCAACTTATCTATTTAAAGCCAGGGGGAGCATGTCTGATAAAGTAATGTAAGTAGAGATTGATGGACACAAATAACTGCAGCCAGATGGCTGGCTTTAACATTAGTTTCCATAATGGGAATAACATGATAGAACTGCCACCTGTCCAAGTGATCTCGAGGCACAGGTTAAATAATAAATTTTCTCCTGTTGGCAACTGATTGCTGATGTTTTGTAGACTGATGGGTAACTTGGAGTACATGATAATGGTGTGTGTGTTGATCACATTTGTACAATCCTCTTGATTATTCACATTTAAAATTTTAATGTGTATGTATGTCTTTGTAGCCAATAAGAAAACATTTCTGATTCCTGTTGTTGCTATTTCACCTGAGGAACATGAGGAAGAAAATGTCATATCCTAATCGGCTTTTTTAAAAAACTCTTTTGTTTCTCTAGAGTAAAAGAAAACAGGCCGGGAATCACAATATCATATATAGTAATCCCTCCTTCCTAGTCTTTGCTCTCTACCCATTAGCTTTTGTTGTTGTTGTAATCATATAGTTGAAAAGTTATAGTTAAAAAGTAGTGTATATTACATTTAATGCTTTTGTTCTAAATATGTTCTCTCTGAAACAAGATCTACTGATAACTTTTCAATAAGAAAATTTTAGCTTTATCTGAATATCAAATTACAGTCCATCTATGAAATCTATGAAATGTGTCTTTCCATAATTGGGTTCTCCCAGTTATATATTCTATGGTGGTTTGTAGCATTTTTTTAAAATACATTTTAATACACTTTATTTATAGGAAAAATTCTGCATGGCCATTTTGGTACAGGAATATATGTACAAAAATTTGTTTAGTATGTACAATAATGATTATTACTAATATTAGCGTGAACAAAATTCTACTGAAACTATTTTCAGAATCCTTTTGTTGATTGGTTTATCTTTTCTCATTTTTTTCCAATTCCTTTTTTAAAAATGGTTTTGAGATAAATGTATTTGGCATTCATAGTTAACATATTGGAATTGCAACTAATTTATGAAGTTCTTGAAAAAGTTAGAAAAACTAAGATTTAGTAGAATTGTTGGATGTAAAAGTTCAGCAAAAAGATGATGGTTCATCTAATAAACATTAAAGTAAATATGCAGGTATTTCCCTGATTGGATCTGTTCTGACAAACTTTTGATTGTATATCCATTAATAATTTGGCAACTATAAATTCAAGTATCCCATTTACAGTTCTAATTCATTAAAAAGGTTGAAGAAAGAAACTGAAAAAGCATTTCATTAGGCAAACACAATGTTCCTGACAGTTGTAGTGCAAGAGCAGACTAAGTTATAGTGCTTACTAACTATATAGTGACCAGGGGTGGGATTAAAAAAATTTAACAACCAGTTCTGTGGTGGCTAGATGGGTGTGGCTAGGTGGGCATAGCCATGTGACTGGCTGGGTGTGGCTTCTTTGTTTTTTCGCAGCACCCTTGCCCGGTTTTTTGGGCCTTCTGGGCCTCAGAGAAGCCTCCTGGGAGGGTGTTTTTACTCCCAGAAAGCTTCCCTAGGGCTCAGGAAGAAAAACATGGAGATTGGAGGGGGCACACAGTACCCCCCCACTCCATTTTGCGGCTTTCTGGGCCTCAGGGAGCCTCCTGGAGGTGTTTTTGGTCCCTAAAGGCTTCCAGGGGCCCAGGATGGAAAAAAAACAGAGCCTGGAGGGGCACACAGCACCCCCCCCCCAATTTTTTGGACCTTCTGTGCCTCAGGGAAGCCTCCTTGGGGAGACGTTTTTGCTCCAGATTTCCCTGGGGCCCAGGAAGAAAAAAAAATGGAAGCTTGGAAGGTACGCGAAATACTCCTCATGCTCTGTTTTGTGGCCTTCTGGGTCTCAGGGAAGCCTCCAGGGGGCATTTTTGCTCACAGGAGGCTTCGCTGGGGTTCAGGAAGGAAAAAAGCGGGCCCTGGAAGGGGCACGCAGAATAGACACACCCTGGTTTTTTGGGCCTTCTGGGCTTCAGGAAGCCTCCTAGAGATGTTCTTGCTCCCAAAAGACATCTCTGGGGCCCAGGAAGGAACGAAACTGAGCCTGGAGAGGCACACAGCATCCACCATGCTCCATTTTGGGGCCTTATGGACCTCAGGGAAGCCTCCTGGGGGCGCATTTTTGCTCACAGAAGGCTTCCCTGGGGCTCAGGAAGGCAAAAAATTGAGTGGCAGGAGCAGTGCTGCACCTCCTCCATTGTTTTGCCTTCCTGGGCTTCAGGGAAGCTTCCTGGGCAAAACAGTAACGCAAGCAGAATCCTGGAACAGCTGATCATGGGGGGGAGAAGAAATATCTTAAGGAGTAACTGGGTGGGGAAGAACTCAGTGATATCAGGTATGAGCGCAATGTTGCGCATGCACAATATGGAATGACTGGGCAACAAGGGGAAGGACAAGAAGAGAGGGGTGAGGCCAGCCAGGGGCACAATTTGCCAGTTCTCCGAAATTGACAGAATCCTAACAACCAGTTCTATAGAACCAGTCTGAACCAATAGAATCCCACCCCTGATAGTGACCTATTTTAAAGAAAATAAAGTTTCTTGAACTCATTTAGTTATGTGTTCATATGTTGTTAAAATATTTATAGTCCGATTATATTCCGACTCACCGATCTTCTGTGCTATGCTGATGTGAATGACATTATACCTTACCTTCATTCTACTGTAACATTTGCAAGTATATAATTATTAATACCATGCAATTTTTTTTCCAAAATTGTCTCTTTGGAAAGAAGACAGATCTCCTCCCTGCAGATTCACATAAAAGTGTTTCTGATCGCTTCAGAGCATAATGCAGAGAATAGTTAGTGATTTCAATTCATTCTTTTGAGGTTCCAAAATAAATAGGAGTGTTCTTTTCAATTGTATTTTGGGATATTACCCTTATTGGTATTTTACAATGCATATCTTTACCTATAAATATTTCAATTTTACAGGTTCAGAGGACTACAGGAGTAGATTCAGTGGGGAGTGTTTTATGGACCTCATCTGTCCTGAGAAATGCCGCTGTGAGGGAACATTTGTGGACTGTTCCAACCAAAAGCTTACTAGGCTTCCAAGCCACCTTCCAGAATATACCACAGATCTGTAAGTGTAATATTTTTGTAAGAATAAATATAAAATGCTTCACTATAAAAAATATTATTTTTGTGGCCCCAGCCAGATGTTATCAAATACATCAATGGACAAGGTTTGCTGACGGAACCTAGCCAATCTTGAAAATCTAAATTTTATTTTATTTTATTTATTTATTTATTTTGTCAATTGCTTACACGATAATAGGTATAAGTAAAAACATAATTATGAATTCATGAATACATATAAGAAAAATAAAAAAATAAAAGAAACAATAAGACAAGACGGTAGGCACGTTGGTGCGCTTATGCATGCCCCCATACAGACCCCTACAGACTGTCAATAGTAGACAGTTTAAGGTCAAAGTTTTTGGGGTTTGGGGAAGAAACCACAGAGTCAGGGAGAGTATTCCACACATTCACCACTCTGTTGCTGAACTAGTATTTCCTGCAATCACGTTTGGTGCGATTAACCTTGAGTTTGTATCTATTGTTTGCGTTGTCTTGTGTTATTATGGTTAAAGCTGAAGTATTCATTGACAGGTAGGACATTGCAATGTATGATTTTATATACTATACGTAGATGGAACTGTAGGTGGCGTAGTTCTAGGTTTTCTAGGTCTAGAATTTTGAGTCTGGTGGCATAAGGTATTCTGCAACGAGTAGAGGAGTGGAAAACTTTTCTTGTGAAATATTTCTGGACTTTCTCAACTGTGTTAATATCAGATACGTAATGTGGGTTCCAGACTGATGAGCTGTATTTGAGTATTTGGTCCAGCAAATGTTTTGTATGCTCTAGTTAGTAGAGTGATATTACCAGAGAAAAAGCTATGTAAGATTAGATTAACAGCCCTTAACGCCTTTTTGGCTATGTAGTTACAATGGGCTCTAGCACTTAGGTCATTTGAGATGAGTACTCCAAGATCCTTGACAGAGTTTGGATCATCAACAAGGTCTTGACTATTCAGCCTGTATTTTATTTTCTGATTTTTTTTGCCAATATGTAAGACAGAGCATTTATTTGTTGAGATTTGAAGTTGCCATTTGTTTGACCATTCTGATACATAGTCAAGATCCTTTTGAAGGGTAGCAGTATTGTCTGTGGTATTGAACAGCTTTACATCATCAGCGAAGAGAACGCAGTTGCTCTTAATATGATCACGGAGTATGTAGAGTATGAAGAGAGTTGGTCCTAGAACACTGCCTTAGGACAGGTACAGAATTTAATAGGACGCTCCCAATTTTGACCATTTGTTTGACAGGAATGCTTCTATCCAGTTATGCAGCTGTCCAGAGATACCATAAGATTTTAATTTTAGCAGTAGTTTGTCGTGTACCACTGAATCAAAGACTTTACAGAAGTCTATGTAGATTGCATCTATTGCTTTGCCCTGGTCAAGTTGTGTAGTCCATATGCTTTTGCAGTGTAAGAGTTGCAGATTATATGATAGTTTTTTCCTAAAACCAAACTGTTTATTAGAGAGTAGGTTGTTTGTTTCTAAGTGGAGGATGATGGATTGGTTAATAATTGATTCCATGACTTTACAGATGACGCAGCATAAAGAGATTAGTCTGTAATTTTCAACTAGGCTGGGGTCTCCCTTTTTGAAGATGGGTATGACCATGGCTTATGACCATAGTTTTGGCAAGGATCTGGTCCTGAAGGATTTTTCAAAGATTATGCTTAGAGGTTCAGCTATGGCAGTGGATAGCTTTTTTAAGAAGTAGGCACATATTCCGTCTGGTTCAATAGATAGAGATGGTTTTAGATTGCTGATTGTTGTTTTTTAACATTGTCTTCTGTAAAATTGATATGTATTAGATCATTGTAATTGTCTGTGGTTCAACTAGGAAATATTGGGCATGATCCATTGCTGTTTACAAATACTGAGCCAAAGAATGTGTTAAAGAGGTTGGCTTTAATAGTGTTGTCATTGCAGTCTTTACCATTAGGTCCTTTCAGGGGTGGGATGGACCTTGAGTCTTTTAGTTTGTTGTTTACAAAATTGTAGAAAGCGCGGGTGGAATTGGTGCGTAGAAGGTTTTCTTCTTGTTTAATGTGATAATTGGTGCATTCAGTTTTTATCTGGTGGCATAAATTTTTGTATCGGCTTTTGAAGTTGGCAACGTGACCAGATTTGTTTTTCTGCCAAAGTGATTTCTTTTTGGATTGAAGCTTCCTTATTGTTGTGGGTAATTTGTCTTTTCTGGTTTGGGGAGTTGTTAATGGTACATGTAGTTTGATGACTCTTTTGACTTCAAGTAAAAATATGTTGTAATGGTCTTCTACAGTATTGTATCCAGATAATAGAAATTGCCAATCAAGGGATGAGAGATTGTTGTTTATAAGATCATAGTTGCCTTTTTTGAAGTTATAATTGGGAATTCTGTCGTTGTGATGATTTTTGTGTGGACATATGTTGAAACAAAATTCAATCATGTTGTGGTCACTGTTGGAAAAGGGTTCTTTAATTTGTATTTCATAAATTGAATTCAGAAGATGAAATCAAGGCAGTTGTTAAGTCTAGTGTTGTTGGTTACTAGTTGTTCTAGTCCCAGATTTGTTACTGCATGTGTGGGTTCAGTTGTACATTCATTAAGGGTCCAGTTAATATGAGGTAGATTGAAGTCACCCAGAAAGATTAAAGCGTGTGGGAAGGATGCTGCCCATGTTAGTAGTGTATTTAGCTTGTTTGCATGTTCAATGTCATAATCAGGGGCTCTGTAACATAGTAAGAACCTGTCAGGTGGTGCTCCATTCAAAATTCAAGAAAGAAATACTTAGACTCTTTTAATTAGAGGAAAGATATCTTTTACTGGAAATGAAGTGGTAGCAACAAGAGAATTCTGAATCTGAGAAAATAGGCGCGTAAATCACATATACAAAGTGATGGAAATGTTCCTACCCCCAATAGTTCAAATGGTTCTTCCAATTAAAAGTTGTGAATATCATCATGTGGACATCTTCAGGTGGTGATGAAGTTTCTGTCCGTTGACCTTGGCATACTTTGTTAAAGGTTTGCAGCTGCGCAGAGAAAAGAAAGCTAAGTAAGAAATAGAAACCTAAGCAAGAATGTACTCTCGCCCCTCCTCAGTTTATACAATGCTAGTTTTTACCACCTCCAGCTCGCTTCCCATACTTATTGCCCCTCCTCCCCCCATTACTTATGGCAGCCGAAAGATGCAAAGCAGAAGTAGAAGATCTTGAAGGCTGACATTACTGAAATGTGATATTTAAGGATAGTTCACAGACGATGGTCTCAGGGATAGCAAGCTTCTGGGTAACTTGGATGTTTTTTAGATGTAGGGACTTTTTATAGAAGATAGCAACATCACCTCCTCTACGGATTGCACCATCTGATCGGTAAACATGATAGTCTCTTATTGTGGAAATGGAGTCAGGGAGAGATGCATTGAACCATGTTTCACAGACAAATATAATGTCGAATTTAGCCGTATTTATCAAGAGGAGAAATTCAGGTATTTTATTTACAAGGCTTCTTGCATTGAGTAGTTAGCATGTAAGGTCAGTTGTGATTGGATTAGAGGTAGTTAGGGGCGTCCGTGCCTAGTTTTGAGTAATGTTGGATTGGATGGGGTTTTTAATTTTAATTTTTTTAATTTTGATTTTTAATTGATTAATATATGGACAGATAAATATGATGAAAGTATTGTAGAGTTCACAACCTGTCATCTGGATTGGTAAAACATCAAGTAGGAGGCAACAGCAAAGAATTTCAATATTCTTGCCAAGAAAGCTACATGGATGTGTCCATGAAGTCTCCTGCTTTGAGAATCAAGTCATCTGACTTTCATCTCATTTTGTTCTTATAAAAATTCTTTAAAGTAAGCTAAACAGAAAAAAGGATTGACCCAACCAGGGAACTTCACGACTGAGCAAATTGGAACCTGTGTTTGTCTAATCTACTTCAACAAAATCACAACTATATAGCTTTCCTTTTCGCAATATTCTGCAATGAATATAAAGATAGGTGCTGAGGACCAACGATGTTTCAATATATTTTTTTTATATTTTTTTTTCAAAAGTCGTCTACACGATAATGATATTTCAATTCTGGAAGCTACGGGAATATTCAAGAAGCTCTCTAGTCTTCGAAAAATGTAAGTCATTTCTTTTATTTGTTAATAGAATCCTGCTGACTCAAATATGAAATATTCATATGTATATTTAACTGAAAATAAGTACAATTCCAAAACATTTTATGTTGTTGTTTTTTAACCGACCACTATGTTTTAGAAATTATTGGTTATTTTATGGATACAGCTTACTGTGATAATTTTGTAACAGAAGGTTTATAATGTTTCTGATTAACCAGCTATTGTTCTTTTAGTTACTCTTTCAGTTTTGTCAGGACAAATCCAAGCAATATGACATATGCCATAATCCCATATTCACAGTATTTCATAGTAGGAAAACATTTAATGGTTGGTATTGACATCTTTTAACAGTTCACTTCATGCTAGCTTAGCAAATATGTATCAATGTAATAAATATTATTTCACAAAATCTGGTGGACATTTTAAGGATATAACTTAGATTTGCAAGAAATTGATTAATGTCTTATGTCTATTAGATTGCATTTACATCTGAAATAAATTTATAGTTTAATAATATTGAGTTACCTATGCCTGCTGCCCAATGTTAAATCTATATATTTCTGGCATGTTTATAAATTGGTACATCTTTTGCTCTGTGTCTACAAACAGCTAAACATCTGGTATTCAGTATTACTTTTAGGCTACACAAGGCCTGAATTTCAAGGCTAGATTGTTTCCTTTATCTAAATTCTAGTCTCGCTGTTGTATTCAGTTTAGTGAAGTCTGCAAAGTAATGAAACATTCTCATGGCTCATGTAAATTGTTAATTTAAGAATACTGTACATGGAATTGCAGATTTACAAAGCAATATTCCATTATTTTTCATATTTCACTAAATTGAATCAAGTAGAATGCATATCAGGTTATCTCCATTTTAATCTTTTAAATAATGGAAATATATTAGATAAGTAAGTTTCATTTCATTAATTTATTTCCAGAAAGATTTCAGTAGCTCAATACTTTGTGATATCTTTTCAGCATGACAATTTTTAAGGAGCAGGCATAGCTGAACAAAGTAATGTTCTTTTTCAGTAACTACAATGTGCAGTACTCATGTTCTCTTTTGCTTTTTTTAACTTTTACTTTTATGAATTTGTTCTATTTTTCTTAAAAGACAAGAATGTAAGCGTACAGGTCAAGTTCAGATACATAATAAATTGTAGTAAATAAATAAATAGCTGAAACAGCAAGAACTAAGGGTATTGTGAGTTGATCATAAAAGTTGTCTTAATCAGATTTATCATAGACAAATGCAGGTAGAATGTGTTTTTAAATAATTGAAATTCTTTGTATCCTCCTTAATTTGCATACTATTTAATCCTATTTTTAAAGTCTATCCTATACTCAGTACTATTGTATTAAAGCCAGATTTGCTTCTTGTTTATATTTTCTGAACAATAACAAATAAGTTTTATATTTGCCACATTTTCTTCCTATTTTATATGAAATGGAATTGAAGGCCCAAAAGAGGTAGAACACATATTTTGAATAAATCATTCTGTGTACTGAATTTATTTTTGCTTTCTTGTATATATGAAAAAGTGATTAGGTTTTTAATCCATAGAAATAGTAATTGATTGAACTATTTATTTATAAATATTTGTTAGTTTCCTCCTCTGTCATGGTGCTCAGACAAGCTTATAAATAAAAACTTAGAAATAGCATAAAATTAATCAAAAATGCATGTCAAGCATTGAAGTGTAGTAGCTTTCAGCACACAGTGAACAGAGAATAAAAAGACATGCAGAAACAAAAAAGTTTGAATTGAGGAAGAAATAATTATAACACCGTGAATCTATTATTTCTTTATAAATAATCTAAATTTTATAATGGATCTCTACAGATAAGCCTTTCCTAGACAGGGATCAAGGGTCCATACGTATAGGGAAAAATTGAGAAATATTTGGAGGCTTTTGGTTGTAGAGAGCACGACTTCAAGAATTCTAGCTGATATATTTTTATTAAAGGTCATGAGGTTTCATTACTCTGCATGTTTTAAAATTCCTGGTTAGATTAGCATGAGTATGCTTGAGATGAAACTGATTGCATTTGTGGTATATCAATCAAACGTGCCAAAACTGAAAAGTCCTTTATTTATCCTTCTTTAAGGAATGCAACATATGGTACCAATATGACTAAGCTGGTGTCCAATTTACACGGTGTCTACATTATTGTGCATTAAATTCAATTTTATTCATGTCCAAAAGGATCAAAAGAATATTACTTTGTGTTGTGTAAAAATCTTCATTGACAAAATACCTGATGGGTGACAAAAGAAATATAGCTATCTGGAACATAAGAGAAGTAAATGGAAAAGACTATGAAATAACTATTGAAATGAATGATCAACATGAAGGAAGAAAACAAAATAGCAGGTGTATTTGTGAAATTAAGGGAAAGAATGTCAGAAGTCCGTTTGGTTCTTTAATGTAATTTATGGATCAATGTAGAATGCGTGTGGTACCAATATTAGCTGGTTGCTTATATAAGTACATCCAGGTACATGTTGTTTTATATGCAAAGAATGCCATATTGAAGGCTGAGAATCCAAATAATTTAAGCAGATATTAGATAGATGCCATCTAAGTAGTTCTGAATCTGTGTGTGTGTGTCAAAAGAAATATCAAAAGAAGTAAAAATGGTTGCATATAAAAATTATTTTCATTGGATATTGCAGCAGAAACATCAGAGTTAGTTGAATGTCATGGGAATTAAGTTGTGTGAATGGTTGAACAAGAAGTGTGTGAATAAAAAAAACAAATGGGTGCTGAATGAATGTGGATACATAAGTGATGGTAAGTATGAAAGGGGTATGTTCAGAAATGGGAAGTGAATCACAAAAGAAATATATGAAGGAAGAGGTCAAAAGGAAGAAAGGGGACAATTAAAGCAGGGGTGGGATTCTACAGGTTCTCACCTATTCGATAGAACCGCTTGTTAACTTTCTAAGCAGTTCGGAGAACCAGTTGTTGGACGAAATCTGCTTTTGTTTTTTTCCACCCTTCTTACATTCTTGGCAGTATGCCTAGACTTATTGTCTCCGAAGGAGGGTTTTTTCCTTTGCTGGTACTTTCTTAAAGGGGAAGAATTGTTTTAAGCTTTTTACACTGCTGTTGGGAGGAAATGCTCCCGTTGGAATTAGCACTTTGAAGAAATAATGGAATAATGAAGCAGAGCTGCCAGAAAGAAGCTTTTAATGACAAGGAACCAAGATAAGTGACATTCAGTAAGGCTTCTTAGATAGCTAGAAAGATTGACATTGAAACATGAGTTTACATACCCTTTTTGAGTTTTGGTCTAAAACTGGTGACCATTCAAAGTTACAATGGCACTAAAAAAAAGTGACTCATGACCATTTTTCACACTTACGACCATTGCAGCATCCCCACTGTCATGAGAGGCCAGGCGAGGAGAAGCACCCCTTGATGTGAGTGATGTCAAGTTGGCCACTCCCACCCAGTCACATGACCAGCAAGCCACACCCACCAACTAAGCCACACCCACAGAACCGGTTGTTTAAAAAATTGAATCCCACCCCTGAATTAAAGTTGTGGTTGAAAAGAGTTGATTGATTTTTAGAAAGTGATAGGTGAGAACTTTAAAGAACAAGGACAGTTTATGAAGCAGCATATAGTTGATAGTGGAAGCAAGGTTAGGAAACTATGGGAAATATAAGGAATGGTGTTTCCGCCATTCCCCAGATTTTCCAGTTTCCTAGCCTTGCAAACTAGCATGCCAGCTAACATACTAGCATAAGCCAGATGTTTCCTTTCCTTTTCTTATTTTATCCCTGTTGGTTTTGGTTTATAATTTATTATTACTTCTACATTCTTTTCATAATGTTACTTATCCCAAAAGGGAAATGATGTATATATGTAAGTATGTATGTATATGTATATTAAGAATTGTTTTGACTCTCAGAGTTGGGTTTTCTTTTCCTGATTGTATTGTATATATTTCTATAATTGAATGTATACTGTCATGGAATCCTTGGGAAGCAGTTTAGAATTTTCTAAAAATAAATAATATAAAAATAAATGAAAAAAGCTCCATACAAGTTACCGCAACTTAAAGCCATCATATAGCTTTCATTCTAAAAAAGTGCTAACGGTGTAATACTGTAATACTGACAGAAATATTATTTCCATATATCAACAAAATAATGCTCATGGTACTAAAACAGAGATAACTGGGATTTTAAAAAAGAACAAAATATATTTGTGTCTCAAGTTCAGTAGCTAAAATTGAAGCCACCAAAGTTATCTTGTAGGCAGAAATACCGCTATGGGCATCTATATCTTTTCTATTATCTCAAAAATGTTAAACAATGATGTAATTTTAAATTATTGTTTACATGTTTGCACTTTACAGGCAAATGGATACTGGCACTCTACAAAGCAAAAAAAACAACAACCTGAAAATCTGTATTTTATTCACAAAACTTCACTTATGTGTCATACAAGCGCACATTTCCAAAATAAAAATGATAAGCTGTTACTAGGTTGAAATTAACCTGCCTCTGAAGATAATTTTCGATATAGAGAGCATCTTTGGAGGACTGGTGTGGTAGCAGAAGACAATCTTCACAGTTTGTCTATTTTAGGTATATTAAAAGTGGCAGTGCCCTATTCTCTCCTCAAGAACTCAGATTTAGCCATTTTAGATAAATACCACCGAATCACCAGTCTTACTTTTGAGGAAGTTTAAAGTGAGAATGGTACACTTTTCCTTGCATTGTACCCTAAGGGAAGCAGATATGGACATTTTTTATTCAGACAGAAATCACATTAGTCACACTATTGTATGACCAGCAACTGGACTTGAAGGAGGGGAATATGCCTCCTCTTGTCACATCTCTCAGCATTCAGACTATTAGTTGTGATATCCTCTTGAGATGCTAGCAAAGGTTTCTGCTCCTATCTAACTATGCACTTTCAATCAGTAGGGTACGTACTACAGATGACCCATTGACCACTAAGTTTGGAGTGTTGCGGACTCCTTTTCTTTCCTGTCTGCTGTTTAACATTTGCATGAAGCCATTGGTTGAGTTCATCCACTAATTCAAGAAAAACATGCCCTTATTACACTAATGATACTCAGATGAACATTGCTATGCCAGGCCAGGAAAGTCTTCTCAGAGATGTTCTGACTCAATATCTAGTATTTGGATACAATATAAAAGGTTGAAGTTGAATCCCAACAAGATTGAGTTTATGTTTCTCCAGAAATTACCTGGTACTCTGTTCCAGTGATACCTCAGATTCAGAGATGGTATTCAGCAGGTTCTGACCAGTTCTGGAGAATCGGTAGTAGAAATTTTGGGTAGTTTGGAGAACCAGCAAATAGCACCTCTGACTGGAGATTTTACAGTATCCTTCCCCTGCCACGTCCACCAAGCCACACCCACAGAACCGGTAGTAAATTTGAATCCCACCACTGTCCAGATTGGATAGCACTTCCCCAAAGCAGAATGTCTGTAACTTAGAGATTCTCCGAGACTTGTAGCTACTATGTGAAGGCCATGGCTAGAAAAGGTTTTGCCCAACTTTGGTTGGTGAATCAAGTGTGGCCCTACCTGAGAGAAAAAACTTCTGGCCATAATTATTCTCTTTTATACCTTCCATACCTTCTATCTACCTTTTCCTGGGGATATAATGGCTCAGCATTTAAAGACTCTGAACTTCTCCAATGGAAAGTTGACAGTTCAAGTCTAAGACCTGAGCACCCCATGAAGGGTTAAGCTACTGTTACTTGGCCCAGCTCCTGTCAACCTAGCAGTTCAAAAGCATGCAAATGTGAGTAGATAAATAGGGGCCACTTCGGTTGGGAGGTAACAGTTTTCTGTGCACTTTGGGGTATAGTCATGCTGGCCACATGACCATGGAAATATCTTCAGACAATGCTGGTTCCCTCGGCTCAGAAACTAAAATGAGCACTGCCCCCTAGAGTCAGATACAACTGGAAAGAGGAAACCTTTGCCTTTACTTTTTGTACCTTCCAGCAAGGTTGTGGCAATACACTCTATATCAGCGGTCCCCAACCTTTCAGGTTTGATGGATTGGTGGTGGTGAGAGATGGGGTGGTTCTGTGTGAGTGGCAGGCATGCACATGAGCACATGCAAATCTATTTGTGTGAGCAGTAGATTCATGGGTGCTGCTTGCGCAAATGGAACTGCGAGCACAAGCATCTGTCACAAACAAAGCTGCATGGGTATGTTCTCCCACAGCTTGCATGACCCAGTTCCAAACAGGCTGTGGCCCAGGAATTGGGGGGGCTGTTCTACATGGTGCAGCCTCTGAAAAATACTTGTAAACTGTAATTGGTCTAAAATGTAGAATCCATCTTTTCGACCAGCCTCTTGCTGGAGATCTGGATGATGCTATGACTCCTAACCTCTAGGAATATAGTGAAAACAAAATTTTTGAGAATGGCATTTGTGGATTAACATTTTCTCATTGGATATGTATTTAAATTTGTTTTTATCTTATTACTGATCAGTGGTGGGATTCAATTTTTTTTTACTACCTGTTCTGTGGGGATGGCTTGGTGGCAGGGGAAGGATATTGTAAAATCTCCAGTCAGAGATGGGATTTGCTGTTTCTCCAAACTACTCAAAATTTCCACTACCGGTTCTCCAGAACTGGTCAGAACCTGCTGAATACCACCTCTGTTACTGATATATATCTTGTATAAAATTGATCATATCAGTTTACTAAGTTATTTTAATGTTCTGATTTTAAAGACTTTCATAAAGCTTTTGGAAATAAAACAGTATAAAACTATAGTAAAAAATCAAATATTTTGTGGGCAAAGAATGGGGAACTGGACGTGATCCCGAGACCAATTCCATTCCCTACTTGGCTTGGTGGACTTGATAACAGTAGAAATCAATGCTTAAGCAAGGGAAGGGCTGGTATCACCTATAAAAGCACAGATGCCAAATAAGGCAGGGGGTTGTCAATCTACAGTACATTTCACCTTATTCCATAGACAGCTCCTGGATGGTTCATCCCTTGTGTGCGTTTCTCTGCAGGAGAAGGCGTGTGCCTGAAAGAAAACTTTCATCCAAGTATTGGCAGCTCTTCTTATACCATATGGGGGAAGGCTGCTTATGCAGGATGAAGTCAGCACTTGAAAGTTTGTCCAATTCTGAATGGCATTAGAAGTCAAAATCAAGGCAGGTGATGAAGAATGCCTACTAGATTGATTGTCCTAGGTGTTCAGTTTTTCATTATACAAGAGGTAGAGCTGTGCTTGCTGGCATTCCCAATTCACCCAACTATCTCTTGTTACAGTTAGCAGAGAGAAAGCATACATTTTCAGATTTCCAGAAAGGGAAGTACCATGTTAGATGTGCCATCACAGACTTCAGTGTTCTATGGAGTTTTGAATGCTAATGTTGTTCCTAAGATAAAATTAGCCTTTCATTTCTTACTATGGTAACATATGAACTTACCAGAATTTATGAAAATTAAACACAAAGGAGACACATCACCCTAATAAGACACCTTAAAATATATTTGATATGCTACTATTAAGAATATATTGTCAGGCAGCATTCATTTGGAGCCTTTGTCTGTTGGGTCAATAAGTCCGTGTCTAAGCAGCACAAAAGGATTCATTGACACAATTGATTTCGAGGTCAATTGTGTCTCCTTTGAAGAAGTCCCCCAGGACAAATTTACATGATAACTCATCATGAATACTGAAAAGCCATTAGATACTTGCCAGTAATGAATGTGAATTACACATAGTTAGGACCACTGAACTCCCAAGGTACTGCCAACATATGAGAAATATTTCATGAACTTAGGGATAAAAATTGTCTAGATGACAAAATATCGACAAATGTACAATTAGGACCAATTAAAAGTTTGCATATTATCACATTAACCACCCTGAAACTGATATATTTATGTAAAACTATTCATGACTTCTTGGAGGAAAGTTTTCTCATTAAGCTATCAATGCTGAAACCCCTCAATAGAAGGCTCTCAGTATAAGAATAACAGACAATGTAAGAATAGCAGCTATCAAATACACTAGTCTGTTTTGGGTTCAGTACTGCTAGATTCAGTCTGCTATTAGTTTTTGACCTTCTAGTTTACCCAAATCTAGTTGCAGTTTAGTATGGTGCCAACTACACTTATATGATTAATTTATCAATTTTTACATGAGTCCTACAATACAAGAATGTCAAAAGGAAACTTTGAGATTGGCTTGGATTCAGAGAGTTCCTTCTAATGGAATACTTCTATGTGTTAGAGGCACCTTTCTTGCAGGATCAGCAGAACTGGGCAGGAAAATTGACCCTAAATAGATAAGTGTTCTTCTGTTTGCATAAGTTCTTAGATAAAACATTGCAAGTGTCCCTCAGATGTGTACACAGAATGGCATTTGAAGGGTAGTGCATTGGCAGAAAAGAGATTGAAAGATTCCAAGGAAAACAACAAAAATGCATTATTCTACTAATGTGAGATTGCTTTCAGTCCAGCTGGTTACAAAGTGAGGAGGGGTTGGGGATTTTTTGTTTGTTTTCTTGTTTGTTTTTACAGGCAAATAAATTTTGCAGCTTATTTAGAAAATGACCTTGTAGTCTGCAGGGGTAAAGATGAATTAATTTTGATGTAAGTTGAAGTTTGTTGAAGTTTGACAGTCAATGGATTTCCCAGGTTACATTTAATCTGAAAGGAAGAGTTTTTCTCTTTCAGTAATAGAAGCTGATTAGGAGAGAGTGTGTGTGAGTGTGTGTGTGTGTGTGCGCTTACTGTCTATCTTTTTCCTTTGTGAGTGGTGACTGGTTGTTTTAAATTCAGAATCATCTTTCTTTAAGGTAAGTGTGACAATTCACACTATATACAGGCATACATCTTTTTCTCTAAAAGTGATTCAGAAAATTTGTTCGTGTTTTCAAAAGGCTAAGGCAAACATAACCTTTGGGGACATTTATTATTAGACAAAAAGGCAGGATCATTGTAAAAGCAACTCTTATATTCTTAGGATTCAGAAAGTGATGCTTAAGTTCATTGTTCATTGGATAATAATTTAGCACCAAATGGTTGCTGTTTTTTTTTTTTTTTAAAGATAAAATTCTTCCTGAGCCGTTACTGACATTAAACATAAAGGCAAATATGATATAGTTACCAATGAAATGCATGAGTCACTTTAAAAGAGCTCACATGATTATGGTTGGTTTTGTGCTTTATTGCTACTGCTGCTTTATTGTATTCCTCTCAGACAGCAGGAAAGGTGATGGGTCACAAGCTGTACAGTCAGGCTGCCTCGGCTATTCAGGAAACAAAAAATGGACTACCTCATACATACTTGCCCAGTGATGACTACAGGTAGTCCTTGACTTACAACAGTTCACTTAGTGACTGTTCAAAGTTACAATGGCAGTGAAAAAAGTGACATCTAACCATTTTTCACTCTTACGACCATTGTAGCATCCCCATGCTCTGTGATTTACATTTGGATGCTTGACAATGGTCACACTGTCCCCCGGTCATGTGATCATCTTTGCAACCTTCTGACAAGCAAAGTCAATGGGGAAGCCCGATTCACTTCACAGTTGAGTTACTAACTGGACAACTGCAGTGATTCACTTAACTACTGTGGCAAGAATGGTCATAAAATGGGGCGAAATACACTTATCAAATATCTTGCTTAGCAACAGAAATGTTGGGCTCAATTGTGGCTGTAAGTCGAGGACTACCTGTATTACAATGAACAGATTTTATAAAGCATATGAACCAGAACTATCCTGCTCGGAGAGTGGTTCTTTCTTCAGCTTATAGTCTTGTAACTTAAACATCACATTGTTTTGTCTCATCTATTTTCAATAAGCTTACTTAATAAAGTTTTCTTTCTGAAGCTGGACTTTGTTGAAATAACACAAAACCAGGCACCAGTTGTTTCTATAGATTAAAATTACTATCTTGGACACGTGATTTTACATCATTTTTATGAATGCATTTTTGCTGTTGCATGTGTTTTAATGCATTGTTTTAACCATAAAATAATAAAAATAATGCTTTAAAATGTTGCTATTAAAATGTATTTATTTAATTCATCAAATTTCTAGCCCGTCGAATCTTCTGCATTAGTAGTAAAAACATCTGCAATATAACAAAAAATTTAAAAACACTATTGGATTTATATATAAATAATCAATCAGTTGTCAATAACTAGTAGTAATAGTAAGTTATGTAGCCTGTTCATCTTTAAACAGGGCATATCTCTCCTTTAATCATGATAACATAATGTCCTCTTTAGTAGAATTACTTCATAAATGAGGTAATTAATAAATGAAGTAATGCAAGCTAATTTCTTTGAAGCCTATTAAATGGAATAGAATGTACTGGGAATGTAAAAAATGAAATAAATATAATAAAAGGATCCTAAGTATAATTTACAGAATAGCAGATAAAACTGAGGTTAAAATGTTAATGGATTTTATGAGTTTCCTATCTGCAATCAAATTTCTGGTTTCCTGGTACAAGTATGTAGCATTTTAAAATAAAAGCAGATGTCCTAAAGAAATTTAAATGAGAACAGGTTGGATGCTCTGCTGGCACAGTGATGCCACATGTTGCATTTGTTCTGAAACGGATATGCTAGAAATCATTGGAAGAATAGGAAGTAATTTGATTATTAATTTTTAAATGAAATATTCAGAAGTGTGGCATGAATTCAACATGAATAACAATTTTGAAGCAGAAAATACCATTGCCATACCAAAAACAAACTTCAGTTTCAGCAGAAATGGGTGTTTTTTTTTCTGATCTACCAATTCTTTTCCACCTTAAGAGTGAGAATGTACTTTTGAATTTCTTTTCTTATGTTAGGCAAACAGAATGTGTGGAACTAATATTATATCTAAACAATTCCAATGCCTCATCTTGTTCCTTGAACAATCTTTTCTTCAACAAAGTGTAGCCTTGACTTGTTTTCTACTCTTCAATTAAATCACAATGAAGACCTTATAAGGACACTTCACCCCATGGGGCTTATCAGATTAAGAAGTGTCGGCAGGTATGGAGGCTGCAAAGTGATGGAAAGCTGTGTAACTAACACTAGCAGCAATTCAGTAGCAGTTCCATCAGTAAAAGAGGCTCGAAACACCAAGAGAAAAGTTGGAAAGAAATTCTTAAAAGAAAAAAAAACTTCCTTGAGAAAGAAGAACTAGATCACAGAAGCCTCTTTCCTATTGGAAGGAAAGTGAAATATTGCAATTCAGATTTCAGCATAGCCCTGGAAATTAAATTGGTTCCATTCTTTTAGCTTTGTTTCAGCTATTGTTCACCCTTTGTTGCCAGCGCAAACATGCTTGCATTTATCTTACACAAAACATATGTTAAATAATGCTGCTTGTGAATCTGTTTCCTCTTACAGAAATTTAAGTAATAACAAGATCAAAGAGATCCGAGAAGGCACTTTTGATGGGGCAGCGGGAGTGCAGGAACTGATGTTGACAGGGAATCAGCTGGAATCTGTGCATGGACGAATGTTTAGAGGTCTCACGGGACTCAAGACGCTGTATGTATAAAGTCTGTTTGCTCTTTTGGAAGAGAGAGAAGCAAAGCAATACTGCCTGTTGTGGGTGTACAATAATAGATGCAATGTCAGGAAAATGATTGGGAATGAAGAGGAAAGTTTTCCCTAAATCAGTTGAATGGCTTATTAAATCTGTTGTAATTATTTTCTAGGTTGAATTTCTAACAATCTTGAATATCACCAGGGCTGTCAAACTCGTGGTCTACAGGCTGGATGCGTCATGCGCTTCCCATGCCGACATCTGGTTTAGCGAAGGAAAAAAAAGTCACGATACGTTATGTGACACCACCGTGACAACGCAAGTTTGACACCCCTGACCTATTTGGCACAAATTGCCCTTTTCTTCATAAGTATTTTTTTTTAACTCCAGATCAATTGCTCAATGCATTCAATAGAAATTAGCTTGGGTTGATTAATTAACTAATTGCATTTTATGTGGCTGCTCATCAGACACTGTAATTTTCAATGGCTGACAAAAAAGGAAAGAAAAAAGAAACTAAAAACCAACAAAACCAAACATAAAGCATATCATTAAGATGAAGATTGTATATTAAGAATAGTTCATGTTCATATATGAATTGGGAGCAACTAGCTAAATTTGCTCGTGTTGGAAAGCAAAACAGAATTATCTCTACTTACTTGGAAAAGAGATCACCAGAAATCACAGGGCTGTAGGATAGGTTGGGAAGTCAAAATGCATTCCACAAGACAGCAGTGCATTCCACAAGACAGCATCACTTCCCTATTGCTGCTAAGAAAACCACTAAGAATTGATTTTCTTTTCTTTTTTATATGTGAGCTGGATCATAGGTAGACAACTTTTGTTGTTTTCAATCTCTTGATGATCATCTCTCCACAGTATTAGAGAAAGAAATGGGAGCTTACAGTTCCATGGCAGTCAGAATGCCTATGTAGTAATGCATATGAAAGATTTTCTTCTGCAGACTCAATAAACTATGTAGAATAGGTTGAGAGAAAATTGAAGGGTTCATGTGTTTATTACTCTCAGTTTAATAATTCCTGAATTATTCCTGAATCCTACCTTATATTTGAGTGAAAATAGAAGCTCCCTGGGTATTTCAAAGTCAACCTATTTTACTTTTTCCAGGAGATCTGGGTACATTGGCCAATTCTTAGGCAGCCCATTCTTCTTCTGATTGCCTTATTGCACAAAACAATTCTTTTTCTGTGTTTTTCCCTGCTCCCTCTCCAACATCAATTCAGTAAGTCTAATTTTATGTTTGAATCTTTTCAGGATGCTCAGGAGCAACATGATCAGTTGTGTAAACAACGACACATTTACAGGACTGAGCTCAGTAAGATTACTCTCTTTGTATGACAATCGCATTACCACAATAACGCCAGGAGCCTTCAATACCCTTGTTTCTTTATCTACCATGTAAGTCATCTGTTATCACTTACGATCTTGCATTTACTTTATTGTTGCTGCTTTCATTTAATTATGTGACACCCCCCCCCTTGGAATAATCTTGGAGAACATTCCAGAGCTTCATGCATGTCGCCTTAATAATTTTCAAAGTAAAGGGAGATTTTAACTGGGGATTAGTATTCTTGTTCTCATGTTGCAGCTATGAGGCCTAATAGGAAGAAGTCTTTAAAGCACTGTGAGAAGCACTGTTTCTCATACTTGGCAACTTTGAAATGTGTGGACTTCAACTCTTAGAAATCTCTAGCCAACATGAATTCTGGGAATTGAAGTCCACTATCTTAAAATTGTCAAGTTTGAAAAAAACTGTCAATACAGATTCTTAGTCATCCAGGTCAAAAGTGAAAAAGCACCTTTCGGACATTTGAAAAACTCTGTTTTAAAGGGTATCCTAGAAGAGACAATGTCTAAACTGGATAAGATGGTGAAGGTTTTATAGTTCAGGTATTATTAATTGTTAGAGCAGTTGCATTTTGGGGTGGATAGTCTCTTGGAATAAAGATTAAGGATCCTGGTTTATAAAAAGACAGACAAATGTCCTCATTTCTATTTGAGAAGGTTTCTTTTTCAAAGATATCCAAAAGGATATTTGTTTTGTTTTGTTTCTTGTTTTCTTATTTATTTTGACTCCCCATCTTACTATAGGGTAGCTCTGGGCTGCTAACAGTTACATATACAGTTAAAACATAAAAAGACATTAAAACCAAGGATACATGGAGAGGGCGGGGCTGGAGGTGGAATCTTTTATTACTCAATCAACCACCTTCATTGCACTGTTCCCCCACTTGGGCTCCAATTTGACTGGCACAGCCACATTTTTAGATCCTTACAAAAAAAAATAGGAGGGTTGGGGTCCAACCTCAAATCAGGAGACAAGATGTTCCAGACAGCAGGAGCAACAGCAGAGAAGGTCCTATTCCTGGACCCCACCAGTTGGAATAATTGGGCTGACAGGACCTGTAGGGTGCCTTGTCTGTTGGCACAAGTGGGGTGGGCCACCCTGTAGAGTGAGATGATTCCTCAAGTAAGCTATGATCATAATTGTGATCAGCATTCCCGCTTTACCCTAAAAATATAATGGGAATTACTGTTAGAATCCAACAGGTGCTTATGCTAGTGGCTAGAGTAATGTAAGAGCTTTGCACTTGGTCCTTGCTGTGGCTGAAAAAAGAGATATTCACTGAGGCCTGATCTTTGATATATTGAGCAAAATTATTTTATTGGACAAATCAGTTTTCCTGGCTCACAGCAATAGTATAAATGTTCTATTACAAGCATCATTTGAATTTTAATTTCATGACTCAGATCCTTCAGGCCTTTTACTAATCTCTCTACCACAGATCCAATGGTTTTTGTTCTGGGTTTACTTTTTCTGTGTGTATTAAGAGTCTTTGAAGTGTTCTATTTGTATGCCTTATCATTCTTTACTTTAATTGCCACTTAAGTATTCTCACATTTCTTTCCAATTTTTAACTTGACAAAACCTGTATTTATTTTCCCTGCCCTTCTAGACTTTTAAAGTTACTCCTTTCATTTGGGTTTTAGACAGGTCTTGTATCCTGTGCCACAATCATTAAAAACAGCCAAATAATTACAATCCTAACAATGACAGTTGCAGAAGGGAGAATAGACACCTTTAATCTTTTTTCCTCGTTTTGTTAAAATAAAGTAGATAATGATGATTTGGTTTTGAGATATCCATAACATTTTGTTCATGTCACATCATATGCAAATGTGTGTGCGTGTGCTTTATATCATATGTATGAAGAGTCACTGATAATTGTAGTGTGGACATGAATAAATTGCAGAAAGTAGGACTTCAGCAACAGTGTGGTCAATGCCTGGAATGCACTACCTGACTCTGTTGTTACATCCTCTAACCCCTCACTCCTTTAACCTCAAACTATCCAATATTGACCTTACCCCATTCCTAAGAGGTGTGCATAAGTGCACCATCATGCCTACCATCCCTGTCCTACTGTCCCCATTTATTCCTACCTATTTCCTGTATTCTTACTCATGATTATACTTATACCTATTATCTTGTAAGCAATTGACAAATAAATAAATAAATAAATAAATAAATAAATTTTAAAAAATGTTATTTTTTTTTTCAAATTTAATCACAGATATAAATGCAAGCATGCCATTTGTACTAAAGAATTTTCATCCAGCTAGATTGCAATAGTTAACCTGTTTTGGAAGGGAAAGGTTTCCTTTCACCTCAAACATAATCACAATTAATTAGCTACTTTTCAGAAAACTTCATTTCCTTACTTCATGTGATATTTGTGACTATTATGAGAGAAATACTTGATCTACGTGCTTAGATACAGCAAGATAATTTTAATAATGCTACCTCTTTGAGTTTTGCACAATAAAATGCATTATTGTCTGTTTCTTTAAATCATATTGGCTGTTAGATATTCCAGTAGCACAATGATCAATAATTTTGCTCTGAAAGCAGGTTTAGCTTTGCCTTAATATCAATAAATTTCAATAACTATTTATTTATATGCAGCCCAAATTCCCAAGTCCTCTTAAGCTATTATTTTAACTGAAGTTATCTGTTTGAGGCTAGGGAGCAAATTGACTAAAATATATCATGTCATATGCCTCAGTTCATATTTCAGAAACTGCTATATGCATTTCCAAATAACCAAATTGAACTGCACATTACTTTAATAATGTTACTAGCAACCCGCCCTTCCTTCCTTCCTTCCTTCCTTCCTTCCTTCCTTCCTTCCTTCCTTCCTTCCTTCCTTCCTTCCTTCCTTCCTTAAAAAATGCTGGTTGAGTAACTTATAAGACTGAACCAGAGGTAAAGAACCTATGACTTTTCTGATGTTGCTGAATTACAGCTCTCAGCATTCCTCTTCATTGATCTTGTTCTTGTGACTGTTCAAAATTGTAATTTAGCAACAGCTGAAGGACATTGATTTCTAATCCACTCTAGACTATTGTTATTTGTCATAAAGAGACACTTGTGGTTATTGGGGAAAAAAATCTCTTTAAAAAGATATGGCATTAATAGTCACATATCAGATTAACTTGTATTCTTTGGAGCTTCTGAGACTCATCAGATTGTCTTCATATGATGCAGAGGCAGAAACACAAAAGCAAGAGCTTCTTTTTACAGGACTACATTGTTTAGCTACAGCTAAGAATTTCCATTTTAAAATATATTACATGCTGACCTAGTACATGATAAGAAACCTAATGACAACAGAATTTGTTAGCCGGTAGCTTTTTCTTTTTTATGTTTTGTTTTTGAGAAAACAAAAAACCCTGTTAGGCATGCATTGTACCATTGTAAAATTAATTTATTATCAGAAGTTTCCTACTTGAATGTCAATTAGCTTTTGAAAAATCTGTGTCTTGATTTCTTCAATAGCTGACTGAATTTTTTTTCTCATTTTTCATCTAGTAATTTGCTATCTAATCCATTTAATTGCAACTGCCACTTAGCATGGTTGGGGAAATGGTTAAGGAAGAGAAGGATTGTCAGTGGAAATCCACGTTGCCAGAAACCCTTCTTCTTAAAGGAGATTCCAATTCAAGATGTTGCTACGCAGGATTTCACATGTGATGGTAAGCACATTTCTAGAACATAATAATAAGATCATATTGGATCTTTCAGTAGTATGATATTTCAGCCAAATATGAATGCACATAATCGGAGATGAAGCTTTTCTCCACATATAGGTTAAAAGAAATTGTTTTCTCCTATAGGTTTCAACAAGGAAAACAGGCAAAATATAATAAGAAGCAGGGATTTACATGTGTTCTCTTCTTGACATTATCAGGAACTCTATGAATTTGGAGAATGATATTAACCATTGGCCTGTATTCAAAATCTCATTCTTGGAGAATAGCCAGAATGATTAATTGATTGGTCCCACCAAGCTACTCTAAGCGACCATATCAAGAAATCTTTTCCAGTATGACCTTTCCCTAAATAGGCCTTTTAAGTCTTCCAGTATTACACCCCTTATTGCTATAATTGAATCTATCCATTTCACTATTGATCTCTTTTTCCCAGCAATTTAGACTTTGCTAAAGAGCTACTGTAGGTTTTAAATACATGTGTCCAAAATTGGTTAATCTTGATATGATTGACACAATTAGATATCTTTGTATAATCACTGATTATATCAATTTACCTTGACTTATTGTTGGTGTTCTTTTCTCAGATAGCCAGCGTACATTGTCAATAATGGCTCTTTTTCTTCAGCTTCTTTTAGCAGTATCTTTCCATGTAGGGATTCTAATCTACATGAGATTACCCTAAGAATTATTTTGATATTAAGGTTATTGTACAGTATTCTTTTAAATCTTCTTTCTTTAGAATTGGCATTAGGACAATATCTTCCAATCTGTTGGCTGCTGATTGTTTTTTAGATTTTCTGGCATAGTTTAGTTGGAACCTGTACTAATTCTTCTTCCCTTGCTTACTGTACTTTTGTACAGACTTCATCATGCCTGTAGCCTTCCAGCTTAATCATGAACTGAGTGTTAATCTAGCTTCATCTTCTAGTAAAAAGCCTTAACATTTTTGAAATGAAAAAAATTGGCACCAACATTCCAAACTCCTTCACATCAGAGTGCAAAACACAGACTTTGATTCTGCAGTGCAATGCATTTGGCCATTGTTTATTTTAATTGCTTTTCTAATGGAAATTGGAACTTTTGCCAACATAATAAAAGACTATAGTCTGTTCATTTTATTAGACACAGTCAAGCATTGAAATCATTGTTCAAAACTGAAGCCAACGACTTATAACATTGTGAGTCCTGTTCAGTTGAAACAATTAGAATGATTTTGAGAATAATCACCAAATGGCAGGTAGATAATTCTCTGGATTGTGAAATTTTTTAATTAGCTGCCTTTAAAGATTATTTTACATTTTTTTTCTAGGCATGTTTAGATACCACCATTAGCCTGTATCTAGTGCTTTGTGAGCCCACATGCTAATTTTGGAAGAAATCCATGACTTAATAGTCTTAACTGAAAGGCTTACTTTCATAGCAGGAACTCTCTTGCTCTCCAACTGTGAGGTTTAATTTGTTTTATAAAATCTGCTTTGTACAAATGAACACCCATGTTTCAGCTATTAGGTATTTTCATGCACATGCACGTGGATCTCCAGTTTTCGGGAAAAGCATAGCTGGTCTTGTTTCTTGATGCTCATTGTGCTTGTTAAAAACAAGACTCATGATTTTTTTAAAAATAAGGAGCGTATCATATAAATATTGAAAGGCTGGCATAATGAATAAATTGTTCATCATGTCAGGAAACAAATGGATATTTTTCAGAGCATTTTTTAAAGGATAAACAGGGTAAATGTTTTAAAATAATTCAGATCTATACATTAGTCAGTAAACTACAGCGCTAAATAAATGATCCATCATAAATGCACTTTCTCTTTGGTCAGCTTAAATACAGTATTTCTTCTCCCCTCCCCAACATAGTCAAATACAGTTATTTTGCTGTCATCTGCAGGATGACAGCGATTGTGCCTATGATTTCATGGGTGTAAGTAAATATCGAAAATTAAAATGACCCAAACCCCAAATTGATTTCATGGAGGAACACAAAAGATGTTGTTTTTAAAAGTTTTTAAGATTTAATTGAAAAATATTGTTGTTGTTTTTATTGCAAATTTAGAGGGATTTGGTGGGTACAATGTTGGGAAGCTCATGGGCACCTATCTGCTGATTTATCTTTTAAGGGGTAAATCAATCATCCTTAGTAATAATATAAATAAAATAGCAATACAAAGAGTTTATGCTGGTTTATGAAGCAGAGCTCATAGGATTGGAGCATTTAGTTAATTGTATTTTCATATAGAGATGCAGTTTGGTGTAGTAATTAAGGGAACAGGCTAGAAACCAGGAGTCTGTGAGTTCTAGTCCTGTCTTTAGTCTCTGACAATCAGACACAATTGAGCAGAAGGAAAAAAATTGCCATTTTTTCCCTCATGGAAACAATTTTTTATTTCATAAGGTCTATCTCCCTGCCCATCTTTTTAACATGCAAATGTTATATAAGCACACAGACAAACCCATCTAAGTTTATTCCAAATTAAATTTTTATAACTAAATACATGCAATCAGTACTGACACTGGAATTAAAACAGTCTAAAGCAAAGGATAAGCTAAGAATATCATATACGAGGTCAAATTGACAACTAAAAAAGTGAAATTGAATAATGTACCCTGATTATGATGATTTATACCTAGTGATTGTACTAGATTTACATGATCGGAGCTAATGTGCTAGAAATGAATTTTCTCAATTTTATCTCATCTGTATTTATTAACATTATTTCCATCTACTTTCTCTGCTTTTTTGTAGGCAACACTGAAAACAGCTGTCATTTCTCTCCCCGTTGTCCAGACAAATGCACCTGTGTGGACTCAGTAGTTCGCTGCAGTAATAAAGGGTTGCGGCTCCTCCCAAAAGGGGTCCCCAAAGATGTGACTGAATTGTAAGTCATACTTTCACAACTTGTAAAATTGTACATAAGAAGAATTAAGTAAGTATTGATCAGTTTCAATTACTAGTTTACAAAATATTGTTTTTCTTTCAAATCAGAATACTGAGGCTCAACATTCTAAATCAAATACAAACAGATAGCAGGACTAAGTCAGTGCCTGAAGCAATGCCATAGAGATTCTGTTGCCTCAATACTTTTCTAGAGAGATAGTGCCTCTGTACCTCTGCACCCTAGTATAGTAGCAACTTATACAAAATTCTAATTTATATAGCTAAAAAAAAAGTCCTAAAAAAGGAAGGGAGGATTTAATAGGAGAAAAATGTCCCAATCCCCAAACCCAATGATGAACAATTAGTATCCCCAGAACATCACTTTTATTATATACGTCAATGATAATACAATCACAAGCAGTTTATAAATATCTACAATAGGATCGTGGTTAAAATACTGTTTGTAATTCTGATCACAGTATGGTAAAACAGTGAAAATTGCAGAAAAGGGACAAATAAAAAGTTCAACAGGTAAAATTAACCCTCATTTGATAAAAGTGGTTGGCTTTTTATCTTCAAAAAAAAAAGGTTATTTTTGAGGGGGAAAGAATATGATAGAAGACATGAATTTTTTTTTCTTTCAACAGATTAAAACACATGGTCATATAGCAAAACTAATGATTGATCAGAAATGTACGACAATGGTGACAACAGGAATAGATTTGAAGGGGGATTTGAAGCAGATTTAAGGTTGATAAGGCTCTTGATGGTTACTATGGTATTTGTGTGTGGGTTATGTTTCTGTGTCTAAGGAATATTGGTAGAACATTTATAACTATCAACTAGAAAACATGAGTGAGAACAAACTCCTGTTTGTGGGTTTCCCCCTGGCATCTGGTTGGAATAGAAAGCTGGTGTAGATGGGGCTTTGATCTTATTCACCAGCCTTATTCACCAGCCTTTACAATTCTCAGTTCCTTTCATTCACTAAAGGATGGATTATTTGGTTTCAATCCAGAAAGACTGCTACGAATGCAAAAAATATATGCAAAGCAATGACACATTTTACTTTCATGGAATAGTTAAAAGGGGCTAATATAATAGATATTAATCAGGTTAAATTGTGAATTATATGAGCAACAGGAAGGGATGGCTTCTCATTTGCTTCTAATGTTACTTTTTTAAACAAAGAAAATACAAAATACAAAAAAAAAACCATTTGACTGGGCTATCAAATCTGGGTTTCATTAACTCTACAACCCATTAATGGAAACAAAGACATGCATTCTTTCCTGGTGAATGCTGTTTGCCCCAGCATCAATTTTATGTTGCCTAAATGCTAATATGTGGATATACGTTTGGATTTTTTTTAAGCTCTACGTAAAACTGGAAATAAGAGTTGGAATTTGTCACATCTAGTTTTATCATGCAATTGTAGTATAGAACATTAGAAATTTTTGAAAATGTGGCTCTGATATTCATATCTGACTGTAATTGATTTTCACCGTGAAATGTGTGTATATTGAATGGTATTTCATCTATAGTCTACATTTTGTGTGTGTGTGTGTGTGTGTGTGTGTGTGTGTGTGTTTGTGTGTGACTTTGGGGGAGATGCTTCTTTAATTTCATTCCAAGGACTTTCAGAGTTACAGCAGCTATCTCAAATTAGTTTTTCTTCTCATTAGAAAAAGAAAAGAAAAAAAATGAAACAGCGCCACTATTCCTTTCTCCATTGAAGAAATTGGATTTCCCATATTAGATTAATTGGTAGACAGGAACAAAATGCCTTATAATAATCTGAAATGTTTCCTCAAGAAGAAATAATATACAAAAGTAGCGATATGGAAGGTCTTTATGCCAATTCATTATTGTATTTTTAAGACGACTTAATAAAGTTCCCTTGGTAGATTACCAAAAAGCTAAATGCAAAGAATGCCCAATTAAACTAACTGTAATTCATTTATAATTGTCAGTTTGTGACTGAGATACTCCAAACTTCAGTGATGTTTCTTCATTTATTTCCTTGTCTCCTCTTGGTAACTTTGGTCTTTACAGATTTTGGTAACTGTTTTTCCTGTTTAAAAAATCTATGTACTAAACAATGTTCAGGATCTTTTAAAGTTCTCTGGTACAATCCTCCATCTCCATCTTAAATGTACAAATATGTGAATTAGAGTAACCTTATTCCTCAATTACACAATAACATTTATCTCTGTGATAGGGTTTCTTCTAAGTAGCTAGGTATTTTAGATTGCTCCCAAGCACGATGAATGGATGTGTTATTGAAATGGTAAGTTAAAAACCCCAAATAAATGTGAAAAGCAGCATTTCTGGTTAAATAAATGTGAATGTGTAAACATGCAAAAATAATTGACTGTAATATGTGGCTGATTTATCCTAGCATATTTCAATAATAAGGGAATCTGCTAGTGAGGAAACAATTACTTTGGTTTGATCATCATTTTTGGAGTGTATATAAGCAAAAATCCAAAACCAGTAGTGTTTTTCATGATAGTTTGTTGTTCCTGCTGTTGTTCTTTTTGGAAACCTAAACATTGACAACTATCATATCCTTATGTCAATGAATGCTGTTAAGCAATATTACCATATCCTTCAACAGTTAATTCAGGGAGACAAGTGCAGTTAAATATTCATGGATCATCATACAGTCTTCAGAATATTATTAGCTTAGATCCTATCCTCCCCATAACTTTTCCCAGATCTATTCTGGTATTCCTAAAAGAGTCAAGAGCGGGTGATTTTGACATCTGGTGTTGTTTTGTTCTCTGTCAGCCACAGAACTTTTAATTTGTAAAAAAAAAAAAGAGTGCCTGGCTTTTTGTTGCTATTATTCTGAGCATTGATGTTCTCTTGCTGTACTTATTTGATCAGTCAGATATAAGAGTGTATCTGATGGTGTCTATTTACAAATGAACCAGTCTGGAATGATTTTCTCTCTCTCCACCCCCACCCCACCATCACCACAATCACTCACTTGCAATAAGTGATTGGTTGGTTGCAGGACTTGCCAGATAAGATCTGGGAGCCCTGAAGTTACAGGTTGTTGAGCAAAAAGGCCTGTTGCATTTGTAGAGTTGGATGAATCCTAAAGATAGAAGCCCAAAATCAGAAGCCTACATTTCAGATCCATTTTCTTTTTCGTCATTGCAAAAGTTGTGCATAGAACCAATACATTCAGACTTTTTTCTTTAGCATTCAATTTGTTTCATTGATTCATGCATATATTAAACATAACACTAAGTATTTTTTTCTGCATTGGAACACTTCTGTTTCAATACTATGGTGATTAATTTATTAAGAAATTGACTTTTCGTTATTTTTCTTGGTGGTGTCAAATGGCCTTTGCTTGGCACTGCAGATCATCATTATCTCATAATAATGTCTTGTAATATAATTGTCCTTTTGCTAATTTCTGGGAACAGCCTACATTTAAGAGTTGTGAAAAGTGATGGAATTTTTAACTCTCCAGATTCAAAATGGTGTTATCAATTAATACTGCTGAAATGGACATTTGTATATTTTTTTGATTCTGTATAAGCAGATGTAACTATTTTTGTGTTTGCTTACAATTATCAAAGAGTGGCTGTCAGGAAAGCAGTATTAAATTGAGATAATTCATAGCTATGTGTTTCATTTTGCAGCACAAGCCTGTTGTCCTAGCAATAGCACTTAGATTTATATACTCCTGCATAGTGCTTTACAGCCCTCTCTAAGCAGTTTTACAGAGTCAGCATATTGGCCCCAACATTCTGGGTCCTCATTTTACCAACCTCAGAAGGATGGAAGGCTAAGTCAACTTTGAGCTTGGTGGGATTTGAACTGCCAAATTGCCAGCAGCCAATAGTCAGCAGAAGTGGCCTGCAGTACAGCACTCTACTGTGCCACTGAGGCTCACTACTGATATCTTAAATGAATACAGGGTATGTCCAAAGAAAATGCAAGTATTGAAGTGACTGAGATGCTCCAACCTTTAGTGATGTTTTTGGGAGCTTGCCTTAAAGGCATCTCTGTCCAGAATAATGCATCCATATGTCATTTGTGTATATGTTCTAAATCTGAACAAAGTTATGATTCCCAAGTAATGCTCAAACCAAATCTTGCCAACAAAAGGCAAAATGAAGGGCTGTATGTATTATTCGTGCTTCATTCTACAAATGTCACTTCTGTATATACTGTCTTATATACAATGCTATTAATCTGATCGCTTTTACTCTTATTTGTCATAGTAACCCTTGAGATGCTCAAAGGATGATATTTGAAAGCTATCTTTGTGTATCTTATATGTCTTTCTCCCTAACTGATTTGTTCTGTTGTTTGGTAAAATTCTAGTAATAAAAGAAAAGATTTCTTTAGTAGCATTTTAATTAATGTTATGGAATCATATATTTATAAACTCCAATTTTCAATGGGAAAATTACAAAAGTTGTGATAAAAATGTTCAGCAAAAATGCTTTTTATTAAACCATAATCATCTACATTCATTTTAATTGAGAACAAAATCTGCCATATATCTAACAGAAATTTAGTAAATTAGAACATTGAGAGTTCCAAAATATCCATATAAAAGGAAATCTTATACTGTAAGAGGTCCTAAATAACATTGCACTGAAATGGATATACAGATGGAAAATTTCATTCCCCCAAGGGAAGAGAATTTCAACATTGAAAAATGCTGAATATATTGCTCATTTTTCAGTAATAAGGAATTCAAAATAAATTTCTGGACTGTCACAATTGCTGATTTGGCGTGTTGTAAACATTAGCGGATGCTGTATAGTACCAGTAATTATTGCCCAAAGCATAATAGCCACAGCACTAGGTGACTATGTCAGTTCTTGACATCTTAACAATTTCTAGACTAGCATGAACTATACCATAGTTACCCCATATGCTGGAAACACTGTACCAACTGCTGAAGAAATTATATTTTTCTTTCCTTTGAGTACTTCATATCTGTCCCAAAATATTGATCCTGTTAGTGATTCAGTTTACATCTTAAGACAAAGATATTTTACCTTTATGTCAAAGGGTTTTAAAAGAGTTACTAAATTTGTCTATACATGTTGTAATAAAGATTAGACACTTCTTTATATGTTACTTTTCTATTTATTCTTTCTTTTTCTTGTTTCTTGCACTTTTTATTCTTTCTATTCTCTTTTCTTTTAATTCACTTTGTATTAGTTTTTATTGTTATCAAAATCATTAATAAAACTCGTATACATAAAAAAGAATGGCACAGTGGTGCTTACAAAATAATGAAATGAAGTTGGAATGGCTTCAGTTTTCATTAAAACTAGATAATGTTAAGATCCAAAAGCTACTCACATTCTTTGGGCAGTTCATACAAATAAAGGATGAACCAGACAATACAAAAAGAGGAAGATATAAACAGGTAAAGTAGATTAAAGAATATATGAGAATATATTTTGAAGTGCTAAAAGTTACCATTAAGGACAGATCTACAGAACAAAGTGTTTATGTAATCATCAAAAACGGAACCCAATTTGATATTATCGAACTAATATATATATATAAATACTTTTCCATGGCTTTGAGGTATTATTGTATGACTTAACTTCTGTACTATACGATATGAAGCTTCACCAATGAGAAATCATAAATCTGGCATTATTGACATGTATAGTGACACTTTTCAGAGACTCTGTATAACTAAAAAACTTTCTCATTGCTTCTTGAACAAGAAATATAATTTTTGATTTGCATTCAGCACACTTTTTGCAACCAAATATATATTCCAATAACTTCAGTTGTTGCACATAATGAATATAAAATGCAGACAGTGTTTTTATTTGCCACATTGCACGTAAAGAAAAATAGCAACTATTTTTGCCCTAATTTTTATTCAGCAACATGTTTTCTCCAGACCTTATAATTAGATTTGGCACATTTAAAAGAGAATAACGAAATGCTTACAAATCACTATAAAATTGAATACTAACTGATTTTGTTATATTCCATAATTGCTGCTGATTAAAGAGTTAATTATGAAGTGGAATGTTTAATAGAGAGTCAGCTTTTGGATTTTTAATACCTCTGTTGCCTGGTAATATTTACTTTTTTATGTGCTATCTGGTAATTTGAAATTGAGAGAATTCCCCTTTAACACTGAAAAGCCAAGCAATTTAATAAGAAAACTTAATCCCACATAAACCAGGATTCATTTAAACAAAAACATAGCTTTGTTCAGGGGTGGGATTCAAATTTTTTAACAATCAGTTCTGTGGGCGTAGCTTAGTTGGTTTCTTCAAAGTTCTTCAAAGTACTCCAACTGGACTATATCCTCCCAACAGTAGTATAAAAAGCTTAAAACAACCTTTCCCCCTTTAAGAAAGTCAAGCTGTCAGGTTTCCAAATGAAATTACTACACATATGTCAATTTCAGGCTGGACAGCAGCAAAGTACTAGCAAAGGAGAGAAAAAAAACCTCCAGATAAGTTCCTGAGACAGGAAGTCTAGTCCTGCCAAGAATGTAATAAGAGGCAGTTTTTGTAAGCAACAACACCAGAATGTAAGGAATGCCTTCCTTACAGGATTAGGCTGTAAAGTGGAAAAAGCAAAAGGAGATTTCTTCTAACAACCGGTTCTCTGAACTTTTTAAGAAAGTTAACAACCATTCTAGAGAATAGGTGTGAACTGGTAGAATCCCACCCCTGGCTCAGCAATGTTAAATAATAACTTACATAATAAATATTTAACATGTTTCGTATACAAAAGACAAGCAACACTTATGATTGAAATATGCAAGGATCTGTTAAATTTGATTTGGAAGTAAATGTTTTAATATTAATCACACTATAATCCTTTTTTCATAATATTAAAGATTTAAACATATATCTAAAGTTAATACACAGTCAAACCCATTGTATTTGGGTTACAGTGGAATTAAACATTGTAATTCAAACTTAATTCAAAGACTGAATTATGATCATCTTAATAGTTTAATCTTGACATCATGAGATTTTTCTATTTCACTCTGTTAATATTTAGTAGATTAGCAATTGCAGATTTAAGATAGCTTAATTTAAAAATAAATGCATAATGTATTGATACGTTTGCAACATCTTTTTCAAACCCTTGATTTAAAATGAGATTCTCCAAAAAGATATTTTAATTTTGCCCCAAAAGAAGATAAGTGAAACAACAAGAAGTATCTACTAAACATTTGATTATTTTCCACTGGTCATGGAAGCTGTCTAATGTAAGATATGAAACTGAAGGAATTCAAGTTATTTAACATCTGAAACAAAAATATTTTTTCTTTACTATTCTAAATACAGAAGATTACATAATAGATAATTCTGGCTGCAGAGTAGAATCTTCTACCATATCCATGAGTACTGAGATCCATTGGCTCCCTTGCTCTTCTGAAAGCTCTAAAAACTTAGCTGTCCTCCTGGACTATAGTAGTTGGAGATCTCTCCACTCAATCTTAGATATAAGGTGGAATACTTTGGTTGTCTGCTGGGTTCATCACCTCCTAGTATGATTTTGTTGTTAGTTATTTCTTGTTTCTTAGTGTATTGTGAGCACTCGGAGGTTGAGAGTCAAACAGCATCACATCTTAATTAATTTAATGCTTATTATGCAGCTCCTGTGGAATTCACAGCTTTGGAATCATTTTCTTGGTAATTATAAACTCTTTCTCCCTCTCCTCCTCCCCTTGAAATGATGGTGAATTTCCTGATTTAAACTTAGTTATAAATTCTGCAAGTAGCTCTCAAATCTTGGTACAAATACCAGGATATACTCTGTAATTCCCGATTTAGTTTCCTTGTCTTAATTCTTTTCCAATTCAATCTACCTAGGTGGCCAGATAGTTATCGAAAAGGTATGCTGTGAGAGGGAAAGGAGAGGAGTAAAGAAACTAAAGGTCCAGAAAACCACATTGGATATAATATGTTCATTTTGCTTTTCTGGGGAAACACGTTTTCCATTTTCACAAAAGTTATCCATCCACCTGTTCCTCACACTGTTTACCTGCATAATTCTATTTTACCTGCCAATCCTAGAGGCTGGCTATACACAGTCTAATAAATATACAGCTACTATAGAGGAATAATAACATTGGCAAAATGTAGTACTTTAGATATTGCTGCAAATGAAAATTCAGAAATAATTTAGTTCTCTTTCCTCAGTTAAAGCTATTTAGTAATTAATATTTTCCCATGTCTGTTCTAAATGTAATCTCTTTAAATATTCTTCACATTAAAAATTCAGAAATTTTCAGGAAAGGTCAGCTTTCCTATCTTTTCCTCTGACAATGAAGGGTTTTTCTTAGCATCTTCTATTATCTAATTCCTTACTATATTATCTTCTCTCAGTTTGTTGCTCTAGGCTTTATAGCTCAGTATATAATCAGCTGAGGTAGAGAGTGATACTGAAAACAGAATAAAAATGAGCTAATTATGAAACTTGATCCTGGATCATTCATCGTTCTACTCAAATATCAATTCAATATGTACAAAAAATACAATTTCCACAAAATAGACCCCTGAGAATACTTTAGTACTGCTTATCATCCTCACTGCAGAATAGTTTGTTCTCTCCATATTTTATTTCCATGTTTTAAGTACGTTTATTTTTAACAACATGATTACTTCCTGCTATAATTTCTTTCCATTTGGCTCCATAACTTCCAACCATTTAGCTTCCTAAGCCAAGTGACTACTAGCACCAAGATTAGTTCTTAAGTAAAATTATGGTGGATTCAGGATTCAGTGCTCCATTGTTTTAGGCACACAATGCAGTATCATCTCATTTAGAAATTAGATAATGATATGAGTATACCTTGTGGCTTATTTTGTAATACTGAATTGTTACATCCATTTGTTGCATTAAATTATTACAAGTATTCCTTGAATTAAACAGATCACTGGGAAAGGGAATGCTCTTGCTAAGTAATGCAGTCAGAAAGCATGCTTTCATGTGACATTAGTAAATTACAACAATCCAGGTTGTATTTTAACCTGCTCATTCTCAACTACTTTTTCAGTTCTATGTTCCCACTGATTTTTCATTACTGGCACATGATAATTTTTACAGATATTCCAGTAAATTATTTTGGTGGCTGTGTTATGTTGTTTATAACCAATTTGTGTGATGTGCTCGTAGAGCTGAGTATATGATCTGTAGTTTCTTTTTCCTCTTCTTTGTACAACCTGCACTTTGAACCATTTGATGATTTTTCAGTTCTGACCTTGATTGCATTAGTTCAAAAAGGGTTTTCTTGAGCATTAAAATCAGTTTCTTTTTTTAATGTTCCAGTTGTAAGGCATTGCCAGGATTTTTTTTCTTTCTCCATTTCCCATCAATCTTTTGTAGAAATTGACTATGTAATACTTATCCTTGCCAGCATTCTGTTCGTGTTTTTTATTACATTATTTTGATATTCATACTTTCTTTCCTGTATATTTGGTAAGTTCCAATTTTTAATTTGCATCAGTGCTTATTCTTGGCTGTCTTTCATATCATCATCCAATGTATACTTTGAAAACCTTTGACTCCTTTATTGCAGGGCAGGTATACTTTTTCAATATCACTATGGGGATGTAATGAATAGTCAAGATTGAATAGTCAAGAGTTCTCTTGTGTTTTTGTCCAAACTGTTCAGTTCAACTTGTATCCAATTAATAATTCCATTAATAATTGTGAATGCTCCAACACTGGAAGTTTTTAAGAAGAGATTGGACAACCATTTATCTGAAATGGTATAGGGTTTCCTACCTGAGCAGGGGGTTGGACTAGAAGACCTCCAAGGTCCCTTCCAACTCAGCTATTCTATTCTATCCTAACTTCCCAAGATATTATTATCTACTTTTCTGTGCTGCTTTCTTTTAATGAAACATTCCCAGTTCCATACAGTAAATTAGGAGATGTTGGAAAGTATATCTGGATGCAATTCTGAATTATAGTGCTCTTAATGGGATATGCATTAATGTACTTTCCAGTATGCATTCTGGCATAACTAACAGTTAGATCATAACTTTCGAATCAGGGCATTGGCTTAGAAGTGCTATCACTGAGCCAAATCCAAGAGGTTCATAAGTATCATTTCTCGCTTCCATAATTACTAATTGTGGTCATGAAAGGAAAAGATGCCATATTCAAATTTTAAAATGTGACTGAAGAGGCAGTAGATCAACACGAACAAGCTTAACTGTGGAATAGTTTTGTGCATGTTTTGGCATTTCTCAAACATGTTAAAGGGTGAGGATTCAACATTGTTAAGTCGGGTGTATTGTCACATGAAAATGTAAATTGTGTTTTCCTCCATAAGCCTTTTGAGGGAATTTTTTATGATAATTTATTTTGTGGAATGAATACACAGCCTGGGTGAGTTCTGACTTAGCATTTACATCTTAAATAATGTTGCCTCCGTTATATCAGATGCTGCATATTCATTTTATGTTTTCACTAAGCAGTTAAAGTAAATGGTTGTATGGATTAGTGCAGCTAGACCGAGTCAGCTTCTGATGTGTTATTGAAATATTGCTTGCCTGAGCAATTTGCAGTCAGAGGGCAAGAATAATTCTAATGAGGTCAATTAGCATTTGGAGTTCTTTTTAGTAGCTTTAATTAAGCACAACCTTACAGCAAGGACATGTGTGAGTTCCCCTCCCCAGTCCCTTTGTTTATATGATCTCTGAGAGAACTACTGGAGTGAGGATTTTTCCCCCAATTGTTTTGTAAAAGATGCATCTGATCTTCATAGTCTGCTGTCTAATGTCTAAAACAAAGAACATAACAAAAGAACACTAGCATTTTCTTATGAGCCATACATTTAGAAAAGAGGCAGAAGGAGAGTCAGGAGACTATGTCACCAACCTGACACATGCAAAACTATATTAATGTGAATTCAAATTGATGCTGCTTTTTTTGTTCTTTTTCTTAAATTCAAGAAGATACATGGTCCCTTTGGAAAAGAAGTGTCTAATATGTTAATCTCTGTGTATGTGTATGTGTGAAAGACAGAGAGAGAGAGAGAGAGAGAGAGAGAGAAAGAGAGACAGACAGACAGACAGAGACAAAGACAGAAAGACAGACAGTGTTTGTATGCGTACATGCACGTTTATGTATTTCTTTGGTGTTGTAATGCTTCATTTTGCTTCTTAATATTCTCACTGAATAAGATAATGGGGAGGAATCATGACTAACAAATTTGTTTAATGATCAGTTTCAAAAAAAGGCCATAGGAAGAACCATAGGAATAATCAAAAGGCCATAGGAAGGAAGGAGATCAAATTCAGTTCCATGTTCCAAATCAAAGCACTCTCAACAGATTATCCAGCCTCTATATCAATATATAGTGAAGGAGAATCTGTGTATGAAGTTGAAGCAAGGGAATGGAAAAAATAGCTGGCAAGTCAGTGGACAATTTAGCTCATAAGCAGCGATGCTGGTCTTCAATTGTAATAAAGATTTGATTTGATTTGACTTGACTTGACTTGAGGTAGGGAAAAATCTGAGGAAAAAAAAGCCATCTCAATATCTTAAAAAAGACTCCACCTTAATTAATTCAGTATTAATAAAAGTGGTAAATTCTGGTTCATTTCCAAATATTACAGAAATCTGTGTGGTTTTTGCTTCTTTAATCCTGCCCCACCACATGAACCTTAGGAACCTATCATCTATTGAGTAATTCATTCTACTCTCAAACAGCAATTCATTTCAACAACAGTATAGGTTGTGCACAATTATGAAACAGGCCCAAAGGGACCTTGTAAATTTCTTTGGCTGAAGATCCTAGTTCAAACCTTTAAATGAATAGTCTACCTCTGTTTTTCATTTTTATTGATGCAATTTATATTAAAGTTTGCAATTAAATCTTTCTGAAATGCTTGAAGTCAACTGTAATAATTAATCTTGTTTTGTTTTTCTTTATGTGAAGAACTAATGAATATTCTTAACTGTTTATCAAATATAACTGATTTTCAGATACCTGGAAGGGAACCATTTATCTGCTGTGCCAAAAGAACTTTCTATGTTCCGACACTTAACATTAATGTAAGTATATCAACATTTCATATCAGCAACAATATAGGAATACACAAATGTTGTGGCAGTGCGGTTATAGCTTGATTGACAGATACTGTAGCTTCATACAATGCAATACTGTAGAACAGTGGCCCCAAACCTTTTTTCTGCCACGGCCCAGTACCGGCATCACAAAATGATCCACAGCCCGGTACCGGCATTAGCACGCATGACAAGGCAAGGTGAGCTGAGCGACTGGCCAGCCAGCCGTCCCCCGCTTCTCCCCACCACCTTCAACTCCTCCTTTGTACCTTTGTCGATGGGCTTCGGTTCAGGATGGCTTCGGGACTGTTGCTCGGCTTGCCTTGCCTTGGGTGCTGAAAGAATCCTGGCGCCTTAGTTTCATTCGAAGCCCCACCCTTCGATGAAACTAAGGCGCGAGGATTCCTTCAGGACCCAAACGCCGCTTTCCAACCGGAAAAGCTCACCCAGAAGCACTTTCTTGTCAAACAAGATGGCGGCGCCCAGCAAACCGGCGGCCCGGTAGGAAATGTTCCACGGACCGGTACCGGTCTGCGGCCCGGTGGTTGGGGACCCCTGCTGTAGAAGACCATTACAACATATTTTTACTTGAAGTCAAAAGAGTCATCAAACTATATGTACCATTAACAACTCCCAAAACCAGAAAAAAACAAATTACCCATAACAATAAGGAAGCTTCAATCCAAAAAGAAATCACTTTGGCGAAAAAACAGATCTGGTCACGTTGCCAACTTCAAAAGCCGATTACAAAAATTTATGCCACCAGATAAAAACTGAATGCACCAATTATCACATTAAACAAGAAGAAAACCTTCTATGCACCAATTCCACCCGCGCTTTCTACAATTTTGTAAACAACAAACTAAAAGACTCAAGGTCCATCCCACCCCTGAAAGGACCTAATGGTAAAGACTGCAACGACAACACTATTAAAGCCAACCTCTTTAACACATTCTTTGGCTTAGTATTGGTAAACAGCAAAGGATCAAGCCCAGTATTTCCTAGTCGAACCACAGACAACTACAATGATCTAATACATATCGATTTTACAGAAGACAATGTTAAAAAACAACAATCAGCAATCTAAAACCATCTCTATCTATTGAACCAGACGGAATATGTGCCTACTTCTTAAAAAAGCTATCCACTGCCACAGCCGAACCTCTAAGCATAATCTTTGAAAAATCTTTGAGGACCAGATCCTTGCCAAAACTATGGTCACAAGCCACGGCCATCCCCATCTTCAAACAGGGAGACCCCAGCCTAGTTGAAAATTACAGACCAATCTCTTTATGTGCGTCACCTGTAAAGTAATGGAATCAATTATTAACCAATCCATCATCCTCCACTTAGAAACATCAACTTACTCTCTAATAAACAATTTGGTTTCGGAAAAAACTATAATGTAATCTGCAACTCTTACACTGCAAAAACATATGGACTACACAACTCGATCAGGGCAAAGCAATAGATGCAATCTACATAGACTTCTGTAAAGCCTTTGATTCAGTGGTACACGACAAACTACTCCCAAAACTAAAATCTTACGGTATCTCTGGACAGCTGCATAACTGGATAGAAGCATTCCTGTCAAACAGACAACAAATGGTCAAAATTGGGAGCGTCTTATCAAATTCTGTACCTGTCAATAGTGGTGTCCCCCAAGGCAGTGTTCTAGGACCAACTCTTTTCATAATCTACATAAATGACCTCTGTGATCATATCAAGAGCGACTGCATTCTCTTCGCTGATGATGTAAAGCTATTCAACACCACAGACAATACTGCTACCCTTCAAAAAGACCTTGACTATGTATCAGAATGGTCAAGCAAATGGCAACTTCAAATCTCAACAAATAAATGCTCTGTCCTACATATTGGCAAAAAAAAAAATCAGAAAATAAAATACAGGCTGAATAGTCAGCCTGAATAGACCTTGTTAATGATCCAAACTCTGTCAAGGATCTTGGAGTACTCCTCTCTAAAGACCTAAGTGCTAGAGCCCACTGTAACTACATAGCCAAAAAGGTGTTAAGAGTTGTTAACCTAATCTTGCATAGCTTTTTCTCCGGTAATATCACTCTACTAACCAGAGCATACAAAACATTTGCTAGACCAATACTCAAATACAGCTCATCAGTCTGGAACCCACATTATGTATCTGATATTAACACAGTTGAGAAAGTCCAAAAATATTTCACAAGAAGAGTTCTCTACTCCTCTACTCATTGCAGAATACCTTATGCCACCAGACTTGAAATTCTAGACCTAGAAAACCTAGAACTACACCACCTTTGGTCCGATCTAAGTATAGTATATAAAATCATACATTGCAATATCCTACCTGTCAATGAATACTTCAGCTTCAACCATAACAACACAAGAGCAAACAATAGATAC